>NC_006692.1:72500-82851 GCF_000091045.1 Cryptococcus deneoformans JEC21
TGATCAACCATTCGATCAACTCGTCCCCGTCGCCCACACTTGCAGGCTGTGTATATCCGACTTTCGCACTGGAACACCCGCTTCCTCCTCCCCCTTGCCCTCCTTCTTGAGTGACACAGTAGCCAAACGTACCGAATTTGGCGCTCAAGTCCGAATTTAAAGAATATGAGATAGAAAGGAAATATATGGTTTTGATGAGGGGTGCAGAGAACGTTGTCAAGAGCCTTATCGTTGTATGAGAAGTCTGTTCAGTTGGAAATGTATTATACGGGGGGGTAAGACGTACAGGCAAACGAAAGAGAGTGATGAGAATATGAATCCAAGGAGCATATGCCCCTCGAGACAGTCGTCCCATCTGAACATTGCCTACCTAGTCGTGAGTTGCCGAATGAATATGTTAGGGAGTTGAGCACACAAAGCGAAATGGGTCACAATAGTAATCAGTCCGGTCGTCTAACAACAAATCTTTCAAATTCATCCTGATAAGAGTCATTCCAGAGGTGACTGGTGATTCCTGGTCATAAGAAAGAACAATGGGCTACAGGAAAATTGATGCAGTTTCGGGTTGAATGATTTTGATGGTCGAACGGGGTTTGATGGATAAGATGTTAATTTAAGCCATGATGGCGTTCCTGCCCCGTTGACCGAACCGGGATGCATTGCATCCATGGGTTATTAATTGGCTCGCAGGAACCTGATACGTCGGTGGATGATTAGTTTGGCTACGGTTTCATCATTATTGTCGACGAAACAGAGGCTACGCGTACGTAAACAAGTCTGGCAAGTATCTGGCTGTGTAAGAAAGACGACGATTAGAATTCTATCTGTATAGTGTATAAGAACTGTAATCACTAACAACCTTTCATTGTCCAGAACACAATTGCAAACTGAAAATTCCGTCTAGGGCACAAACTCATCAGGCATGAACACACTTTGCGGCCCTCGGATACCCTTGGGTGGCCATCTCTTGTCTTTTTCATACGGCACCTTGAACCTCTTTTTCCCGCTCCCAATAACCTCATCAATCCCGTTCAAAACAACCCTCGCGCTTCCGTTGGGCGGTACTTCCGTATCAACCAACATTGTATCCCCCTCAATCTTCCACTTACACACGTAAGGTCCATAAGGCGAGTCGAAGGATGTTTGAGCAGAGGTGATCGTGCCGCCGGGCAAGGGCTTGATGAGGGCAGACTTCCAACCTGGAGAAGAAGGGGAGAGACCACCAATGTAGGTATGCATGAATTTAGCGACAGCGCCAAGGGCGTAGTGGTTGAACGAAGTCATTTGACCAGGATTGATTCGACCGTTGGGGAGCATCGAATCCCATCTCTCCCACTACTGACGCATTAGCAATTTGACTGTGTTGCGACAAAAAAGATGCTTACAATAGTAGTTGCACCCATACCCACAGAGTACAGCCACGAAGGATTATCTTTTTCTTGCAACATTCTGTACGCAATATGCTCTAGCCCATTATCGGCTAAGACAGGTAACAAAATGGGCGTCCCCGCAAAGCCCGTTGATACCTTGAAGTAAGCCCACCTTGTCAGAAACTCAAGCCTCTCCCGGGCTCGCGGAATCTGTTCTGCTTTGAGCAAATTGAACTTGAGAACAAGAGCAAGAGCTGTCTGGGTATCCGAAACGACTCGCCCCGTGGATGTTGTATATTCTTCAAGGAAAAGCTTATGCAATCGGGTGGCATCATCTTCGTACTTCTTCACTACCTCGGGATCCTTCTTCAGCAGTTTACCGATTTTCGCAACGAGGGACGTGACGTGGACAAGGTAGGCATTGGCCACAAAGTGTGTATCTGTACGCCCATGCGCAGGATATTGAGCTGATCACAAAAGTCAGCTTGGTTGATCATATCCCCAAAGAAGTAGCACTTGCGAGGAGCATTCGGGTCCAACCAGTCACCATACTGAGGGGCTATCTCTGACCAAAGCCCATCCTTGCCTCTCGGCACACCCTCATCCAGCCACATGCGCATGCTACCCCATTGCTTCTCCATAATCCTTTCATCACCAAAGGTGTTGTACAAATCCCAAGGGGCGATAGCTACCACATCAGCCCAGATGGATTGGGGTTTGGGGTATTGGTCGTTGAATTTGTTGGGAGGAACATAGGGTACGACGGTAGGCGGCACGCCTTTCCATTCAATCTGTTCGGCAGCCACGTCTTGGAGCCAACCTTCAAGGAACCCTAGTGGGATCTAGTTATTTTCATAAATGTGGGATAAGAGATAAGGCAAAAATGAAACCTACCTGAAGTGTCAAAGAGGTAATTTGCAGTCGGTGCGAATACCTGAATATCCCCCGTCCATCCTAATCGTTCGTCCCTCTGCGGACAATCAGTCGGGACTGCAAATCCATCAGCGATCAAATCTCAACGAATGACAATCCGAGTTACCAGAGACGAAGTTGGACATCATTCCCCATACAACATTCTCGTGCAATCTATTGACCATGTCATGACTCGATGTGAATGTCCCTGTACGACGCATATCGGAGAAAATGACAATGGCGGTAAAGTCCTCGAGGGTTGGTCTGATGCCCTCTATCTCAACGTACCTAACATATTGTTAGAGCGCGGAAATCCAAACACATTATGCACCCACCTGAAGCCGTGGAAAGTGAACTTGGGTTCCCATCCTTTCGTCTTCCCACCCAGAATAATCTTATCATTCGGCTCCGCCGTTCTCAACGGCCTTGTTCCAAGCTCCCCATCCTCCAATACCTCTGCATGCCTCAATAATAGCTCCTTCCCTTTCAGATCCGTCTCAATCCTCAAGAATCCTACAAGGTTCTGTCCGAAATCGAGAATGGATTTGCCGGAAGGTGTCGTGATAAGTTCCACGGCTTTGACTTCCTTGACTCGCCTAATTGGTGGAGCATCGGAAGCGATGAGTTGGGCTTCCGGGAAGGAGAGGACTTCGACAGGGGAGATCTTCGCCTTGGACTCGTCGTATGTCAAATCGTACACCTCGCCGTTATAAATCTCGGAGTTCTTGATAGGCCCATCGACGCATTCCCACGTCTCATCCGTCACCACTTCAGCCTCACCATCTGTTTCGAGCTGTCCCAAGAATCCCAAGCGACTGCCCCAATTATTGCGTTTCCCAGGTCTACCAAGACGGGTAGCGTACCATCCTTCTCCGACGTACGCGGTGATCGTATTCTCGCCTTGCTGGAGGAGGGAGGTGATATCGTATATCTGATAACGGAGATGGTACTTGTACGATGTCCACCCGGGGGCCAGAATCTGGTCGCCTACCCTCTTCCCGTTGATCTCGCATTCGTACACTCCGAGAGCAGACGCATAGAGTCGAGCTTGAATAGGAGCAGACTTGAGAACAAAGGTCTTGCGTAAACGGAAAGGCGGTTTGGGGGCGTCAACCTCTTGAGGAGGACCGGAGATAAATTTAGCTTTCCACTCTCCTCGGTCAAGCAGAGCAGCTTCGAGTGTGATCCCAGCCCAGTTTGTTGTCGACCCATCGGTACCTGTTGAACGAACTTTGACCTCCACGATCTCTCTCGATTGAATAGATTTCGACGGCCAAGAAACGAGGACGGACTGCTCAGACTTGACAATGTAGTGCTCGGCCTGATGATTCCCAGGATGGGTGATGATAAGCTCGTAAGAAGCTTGTTTCCAGTCTTTGAGCGTTGTCGAACCGAATCGCCATGTCAGGCGAGGAGTAGGATGGGCGATACCGAAGCCGGATTCGTGACGTTCAGCTTGTAAGCTGACGATGGTCACCGACATGTTGTGAGTGGATAGGTGGCCAGCTCATGACTCGGAACCGCTTTGATTTATAAGCCATGACCATGTAAAACGTTCTCAAGGTGAACACTTGCGAATGTCGGGTGGATGTTTGGACTCGGTGCTTCGGGAAAAGAAGCTTGCGGAGAAGACCATCATCGGTTCATGTTCTTACCGTTCTCGTGTGTTTTTCATTCCTTTCGTTTCTTCACAGTTGCTCCTTGAGGATACACTCAGATATTCGAAGGAGGACAATTGCTACCCAATTATTTACACAGCATACCGTCACGAGGTCCTTCCATCCCTGCTTCCCCAGTTGTCCAAAAACAGTGGGTACTTTTCTTCTTCAGTATAGTGAGGACGGGCATCTCCGAACTTCGCTTCATCGCATTCGATTTCAGCTGCTGGGAAGAATCCACCTTCGCTGTTGTACGTCTGTATCAGGAGGTGTCTTAGTCAAATAGTAGTACGGTTCAATTCATGCGATCCTCTTCCTAACTTCTCGGTACCCTTACCGTTACTGAAATAAGTACCAGGCAGATGATTATTCGTGGATGACTAATCTGCCCCTCTTCATTTGCATATGTTGTTGCGCAAGCTTCGGGGAGTGTTAAAACCATCAAACGCGTTCAGTGTTTTAGAATGTGCTTTCGGTAGAAGTTGTGAATAAATCACATAGCGTGACAACAGACCTTACTTGTACCGGCCTTCGTCGACATCGACGGATAGGCAAAAGATACAATAAGAATGGCGGAAGACTCCGTGTACATACGTAGACAAGCAATGGTACAGATCTATGATCTAATTGTACAGACCAGAGTAGGGCATAGCAGGAAAATCGTCATTACTTCAACAATTTCGCTTCTTTCTTCTTTCTTAGCTCAATAATCTTCTTTCCTTACTTTGCCCTCCTTCCCCTTCGCCGCCTCCCTTCTCTCCTCTTCAATCTCCTTCAACTCATCATCCAATCCCATTGCCTGCTCGGGGTCCTCCATCTCTGCATTCTGTCTCTCCAAGAGCGGCTTGATGAGTCGTGTGAAGTACGGGTGTTCCTTGGGCAGAGGGTTGGCCGCTTGTACTTGCGAAAAGTAAGATTCGTAGACCGAACCGTCATATTTGCCCAGGGGTGAGTTGAGGATGTGGTCGCTAAGGGCAAAAGCATCGACGAGTGGAACTGTACAGGGCAACCTGTTTAGCAAGTATATATTTGGGTATGAAGGTCTTGAGCAACGCTCACCTGCTATAGTGCGGACCTCAGCACAGAGGCCGTCAACGCTCGTCTGGACCTTGTCCATCTGTTCAGCTGTGAAGTAGCCGTCTACCAAGCATGTTAGTGCAGCTCCGCTTGAAGCAGTGAATAAAACACATACATTTCAGGAAGTAGCCCTGTTGCTCTTCAATCTGCCAAAGACCATACAACTTTGCCACCGTCCTCAAGATTTCCGTCTCAGCACTTTCCTCCATATCTTCCACAGCCTCCTTGAACATTGTAAAAATATACCCCACGGTATGCACCTTTGCAGCGATAAACCTTGACTGAGAGCACATCTCCATAGCGACTTCCTTGGATTTGCCAGCCTTGAGGTAGGAGACGTACTCCTCAGCAGCTTTTTTGATAACGTTCGCTGCAACGCAGTTCCAGGCGCGTTTAATGTCGGAGAGGGTGAGGGACGAATCGGATTTGGCGGTGAGGATGGATCGGTCATTGAGGTACGCAACTCCAGAGACAAGGTGTTTGCCTTTGATGGCGGCTTTGATGAGGTTAGATGGATGATCACTGGGGGTATTCAACATAACTTACCTCCCCAAGCCCCTACGAGTGAACGGCCGGCCTGCAAGCTCAAGATAGTGTTGTCACCTTCCCAAGTACTACATCCTGTTAGCATGCGGATACTGGGAGTGAGTAGAGTTTTAATTCACCATTGAACAGCGAAGTCAGCGTACATGGTAGGGAAGTTTGAGTAACTAAATATGATCAATCACGTCGAGACGGAGAGGAACGAAATAGCTTACGCTGAGTACCCATGACCACCGCAGGACTGTCTGCACTTGTCTATGGTATCTAGACAGGCCCAAGTACAGAACGCCTTGACGTGATGTCAGCTTTCGATCCAAATATTGTCATTCTCTACGAACATACCTTGAGGCCAGCAGAAGTAGCGTGAGTCTCCTTGAGCTTGTCGAGAATCTCGTTCAAATTCGGCTTTGAGATTGTCAGCTACCATTCTTGATTGGAATAGGACGGATATACATCAGAGGGATCCATCGTGTCCAAAGATTGGGTCATGTCCTCATACATCTTTGTCAATTTCAATCCAGTGAACCCAATGGCGATAGCTTGGGCTAGAAGGGGCTGTACCGTTTGGTCAGCACTACAGTACGTGTATGCAAAGGTCAAAAGGGACATGCCATTAAGCGTCGTTGATGGATGGGGTAATCCAAGATCTGAGTCTCGAGTTGGTTTTTGCCAGTCGCGAACTGTCGGCGAACAGCGGCGTAACGGACAGCAATCGTTAGAGCCTAAAAGATGGGTTAAAACGGATTACGTCGAGATGACGGAAGACATACTTTTTTTGCAGAGTTGCTTGAATCAGTCACCATAGACGTTCGTCCGCCAAGGAGAGCACCATATGTCAATTGGGCAAGAGCCTATGGAATGGATGGTATCAGCAAATGAGGTTAGAAATATAGAGAGAAAACATACAGGCTCAGTGACGACACCGTCCCTTGACACTTGAGTGTGTTTCATGAGCATGTGTGCTCGCGGAACACGGACGTAAGTGAACTGGATGTAACCGTTGTCTGTGACAGATTAGCTTGTATACCGTCACAGATCAGGATTCGAGCTTACCGATACCGTCTCTGCCCATCTTCTTTCCAATATCACCGATAGTGATGCCCGGCAGCAATTGGAAAGTCCTACACATTCTCATCAGCGTCAATTTACCATCACCGAAGAAACCAACTTACTTGGTATCTCTCAGTTGAGTTACAAAAGTCTTCACGCCATACTTCTTTCCATCCACGATCATCTGCGCAAACACAGCAGCATGTGTGGCCGTACTAGCGGCGCCACCGATCCACCATTTGGTCGCTCCAAGATGAGGAGTGTGGATGATGAATTCATCGGTCTCGCGGTCGAATGTGGCGGTGGTTTCGAGGCCGGCGACGTTGGAACCATGTGCGAGCTCGGTCATGGCAAAGCAGCCGATGACGCCGTTGAGCCCTAGTACACCGCGATCGATCCAGTAGCCTAGCAAATCAAGAGAGTCAGCAAGTTCTGAAAGAAGTGATGGCGACCAGAGACGCACTAAGCTGGTTGGGCGTAGCACCGCTTCGAAGAGCGCCCAAGAATAGGCCGTACGCAACACCAAACCTAGTCCAAAATGAGGGGTCCGCAATCCCAATTAGCTACAAGTAATGTCAGCCATCATAATTGCAAAATAAAATTCGCCTAGTCCCGCTACGACACTAGCCTAAAGGGCCTACCTGCATTCTTAGATTGAAGACTTCAAGACTCTCGTTCGTCACAAAGTATACCATGGAGGCGAACTTCTCCATAGTACGTTCTCGAAGTTCATCCTTGCTAAGGTCATGAATATCGGAGAGCTTAAAAGCAGGATGTCTTGCAATCTTGGCGTAAGGTACATCAGCCCGTTGTCGTTGGCCGAAAGACGGAAAGTGACGTCGACTTACCTCAGCCATGAATCTTTCCTTCAAGACCAAGGCTTTTTCGGATCCATGCATCTTGATTGAAAGCTTCCGTACGTTGAATGGAGGATTGGCCCGCTCCTATGTTAGGTTAGATGATGGCAAGGACGAACGTGACGCAATGAGAACATACCATGGCGAGCGTCTCGACCTGGCCAAGAGACATGTCAGTGACTCTCGAAAACAAATTTCGGTAGCTTACAGTGGTAGGTTTTGGTCTTGGGAATGCCATCTTATGGTGTATATTATGATGAAAGATAAACAGAATCAAAAAGGGATTTGTTTGCCATCTTTAAGATCTTTTCGAGTCTAGGAGAGCTCTGACGATCACCCGGCAATCTACCACAGCGCTTTAGCCGGAAAAGTGTCTTACGTAACACAAAACCTCTGTGTCCCTAATAAGGCTCGACGCGTTGAAGGGAGGAGTAGCAGCAGCACTGGCAGTCTGCTTCATTATCATTAATTATAAGATGTCTACCAATAAACGAAACCACGCAGTATCCTGAATTTTTACTGCCGGGTCAGTTTGACGAAGTCGAAGGGAAAGTTGCCAAGTTTTACACTTCCTTATGGAGGAGGGTAAAGTGCCGAAGTTTGCGAAGGACCCGGCGTGCGTGAAAAAGCTCTTCGCATTGCGAAATCCGGTCCTCTGAAATTCAACAATCCGCCTATCAAGACCATTCATTTTCCCAGCCGTATCACACCTACGATCCGGAAACTGTATGTGTCCCTTCTTCCATATCTCTTCCATCTTATTTCCCACGAGGAGTTCACGGCCGCTATTACCAAGCAAAGTTACCCTTCAGTTTTTCCACAACATCACACAGGCTAATATTCTTCTACCAGGGAAAGCCGGTTGCTTATTCAACAACGTCAAAGCAGCTCATTTTAAAGCCTCGACCCCTAGCTAATCTCTCTCTTACCGGGGACAGGAGCTGGTAAATAAAACATAAGTGGTCAAAAATAGCGCTCAATTGCCCAGAAGTATGTTTCCCTTTCTATCACCTATACTTTATTATCTTCCCCCACACATAATGCAGAGCATGACGAGGCATCATATACATGCGCAGATACATCAAAATCTGCTTAAAGGGACCATCAAGTTAATATTGTTCATTTACCAGAAAAGGTGTGAAACTGACAAACAGACATATCCGACAATGGCGTAGAACGAAACTCACCAAAAACATTAACTGGGTACAACTACACTCTCCTTGGTCACATCGTAGCTCATCAACGCATCGTCTTTCATGTAACCACCCTTCGTGAGGAGATACGCCCACATTCCCCACTTCTTGATAAACCATTCCAAGCCCGTCATCCCTTCCTGCCTCGAACTCCCACTCGCCTTGGTGAGCGATTCGACGATCTCAAACCTCTTCTTCCTCTTCTTCTCGAACTGCTCAAACAATTTCTCATAACCCTTCCCGACCGCTTCTTCATTGGAGAGAAACATAGATAGGAGACCGCCGTCTTCGAAAGCTTGGGCTGCACCTTGACCGCCTGAAGGTGGGATGGCATGTGCCGCATCACCTATCAAACAGATTCTCTTCGAATGCCAAGTCGGGAGACGAGGGATTTGGTACGGGGCCCAAACTCTTGCTTGTCCAGCTTCCTCGCTAGCAACCTTTAACAAGCTCTGGAGGGTCTCGTTCTGAACATCCTTATAGTCCTCTTTGATCCCTTTGATAGCGTCGCCGCTTTCTTCATACTCTCTCCATCCAGACCTAGTCCTATCCGGTACAGACTTTTGGGCGGCCCAGCCGATGCTTTCGCCAGAAAAGTCGCAGGGAACAAGCATGACCATGCCGGGACGGGTGTAAATAAATGCGGGGAGGGTCATGTAGGGAGGGATGTCCAGTGAAGAGCGAGAGACTTCGCCGCCAATGCCTGCGAGGCCGGCGTACGTAGGCGTAGGGGGGTCAGGGAGAAGATAGTTTCGGAGGCGAGAGTGAATACCGTCACAGCCGACTAGGATGTCACCTGGGAAACGTTAGGAAATGGGTCTATAACACGGTTTGGATGTGTACTTACCTGATGTTCGAGTACCATCTTCGAAATGGATCATTACTCCCGTCTCACTCTCGTCGATGCTCTTCCAGATCATCCCGTATTTGAAGTCAATCTTATCGCTTGCCGCACACGCCTCCAAAAGCTTTTTGTGCAAGATAGGCCTCTTAATTCGGAGCGCCTTGTATCCCCATCTCTCTTGATCACCCTGGGCGAATCCACCGAGCTTCATCCCGTCCTCTGAATAAAAGTTCAGTTTCTCAAAGCTGAAACCATTGTCCTTGATCTCTTCGTAGACGCCTACAAGCTTGTCAAGGACGCGAAGAGCGTTGGGAGCCAGCATCAGGGCGCCGCCAATGTCGCCCGGATCAGAACGGAGCTCAAAGATGGTTGACCGGATACCGGATTTGGAGAGGGCGAGGGCGAAGCAAGTGCCCGCAAGACCGCCACCTAGGATGAGGACGTGAGAAGGTATCTTGGATCGTTCCTGGGCCATCGTGCAAGGTTAAAATAATGTTAAATGGTTGAAGCGAGAGGATGTAAAAGAGACGAGCATCCTCTCAGCTATATAAACACTTGCAAGGGCGGCCACATGGCCGAGGTAAAGATCGGTTCCCATCTCGCTCCCCCGAAAGGGGCAAGTAGAAAATAAATGGCAGGGGGAAGGGGAGAATAACGCAATCGATTACGCCGTGCCTTCTTCTTGTACCTATGGATTATTAACCTTAAAAATATTATCTCCTCTTGCTTCAACCTTGCGAACATGATAAAACGTAGGACGACGACATCTTGCGTGGGTCTCGACAAGCAGGCCAAGATACGTATTCCCATACATTTGCTAGATGTAGGTGGGGGGGGGGGGGGGGGG
>NC_006692.1:82920-180420 GCF_000091045.1 Cryptococcus deneoformans JEC21
CGGGGGGGGTTTGGGGGGGGGGAGATTATCTATATACTTTGATGACAACAAGTCACTTGTCAAGCGATCACGTTTTATGCCAAAGCACATGAAGTTACATAATACGGTGATAAGATTTATTATTTAGCAAGCCGTGCGTTTTTTTCTTTAACATGATGTCTTTATCTACATGATTATAGTGTTATTGTACCGCAGATGAGTAGGGTTCAGGAAAGTCGCTTGTCGTCAAATGAAAGGAAGTGTAGATCGAAGAAAGTTGTTAATAAGAACCCGGCCTGCGAATCTACGTGAATGTTGTCACTACGATAGGAACATCTGCATAATTGCTGAACATAAGTCATCTCTTGTTCGTGTACATTGCGACATTATCACTCATTTTCATCTACTATCATACATATTCTCTTCTCTTTCCTAGCACCGGTTTCTTTCGTCACAGTTTCGGCCACCAACTGCCACTCATGGACTAGTCAGAACCAACGCTGGTAACAGCCCCATAGATACCTCGACCATCGGGTCCGGCACCTTCAGGGTCTTCAGCCCACCAAGCAGGCAAGGTCCAAGGACCCTCCTCATCGCTCTTGTGAAGCAACAAAAGAAGGTGAGTGAAACCGATCTTGGCGGCAACGTCCATGATACCGTAGCTGATGATCTCAGCGTTAACACTGATGAGGTTAATGCCGTCAGTGAGGATCCAGATGACGCCTTGGCCGATGTGAATCCTGTGAATGGTTGATTAGTGGCGATTGCAAGGAAAGTGTTGATGACATACAAGATGATCATGGAGGAGAGAAGGTAGAACAAGCCTTGAGTAGGGCGAGCTCTGTGAACGGAGGCTAAGTGGATGTCAGTCTATGTGAAAGATTGACAATGCTGCTGCAGAATGGGAAAGAGCTTACCTTTTCGACCTTTGGCGAGAAGCACGGTCCAGACGGCCAAGAATGCAAGATCGGCAACTGCGAACCAAGCCCACTTGGTCCCCGCACCTTTCCCGTGCTTACCCCACGGCCAACCGCCACCGACACTTGCAGCCCAAGCAGAGTATACTACAACCAACTGGGCGAGAGCGGCACTCAACGCTGTAGCGGGACTGACTCCTGCCAAGCGAGAAAGAGCAAGAATGGTGAGAGGACCAGTGATGGCAGCGTCAATGTAGCGGATCGAGAATACTTGACGGAAGAAGTGAACGAGAGGTTCGTGGTGACCGGGAGGACCGTAAATGGGAACAAAGGTGGATCCGATATGGGTCGCCAAGGACATGTAGGTTAAGGCGGAGACGGTGAGGATGACGGCAGAGATACTACAGCAAACATGTTAATGGCTTCACTTTGTTATATAGAAAGATTGAACTCACCCATGGAATAAACGGTTCTTCTTCTGAGTCCTACTAGTTAAGACCAATGCAACCACCAAACCGGCGATGAACAATGCAGTGAATACCCAGACTGAGACATGGCCGACACGAGTGGCATGTAAAAACCTTGGGGTAGCTGATGGCTGCAAAATCAAAGCAGAGTCAGTACAAGCTCTCACAGTCAGGACAGTACAGAGTGGCGCTTACGAAAGGTGCGGTGGGCAAGGGCAAATGGTGAGAATGGTGAGGACCCGGGTGGTGGGTGTTTGTGCCCCCGGGAGGGTTGACAGAAATGGTAGTGGTAGGCCTGAACTCTGCGAAGTAATCCATCCTGGCTAGTGATCACTGAATAACTACGAAAGTGGGAAAGGCGGTTGGGTATGTGCTCAGCAGCACCTATATATTGAAGAGGATTCTCCCGATGATGGTGCCAAGTGCCGTCATCTGACAAACGCACCGTGGGCGGCAAGCCCGTATGCTAACAGCAGCCGTACCATGCAGTCCTCGCAAAGTCCCAATTCCGAAGCAAAGGGGCAGAACTCGGGAATGCAAGGTACATTCATGTGCGTCATCGAAGACCTGCGCCTAGCATCATCGGACCACATCTTCCACCAATAATCATCCAAGACCGGCCCACATGAAAACTGCGCTTACAAGGGACAGTAATCATTTTCCAGCGCAGGCATTTCTTTAGCAGCATGGATGAATCGTTCATTCAGTTTTTCGCCTGTAAGCACCGGATGGGCATCTCCTCTCATGTTGTTATGCAGCCCTATTGCAGCTTGACTGGGAACCAGATGCTGAACCAAACGAGAAAAACGAGAGTGACGTAATGGCACCCAATTTGCCGTCTTTCGTCCACTCGGTATGATTACGTATTCAGGGAGAATAAACTGCTGCTGCTACACAGGTGATTTCATGGATTGCGGAGACTGACTTGGAAGTCCGCGAAGCCAGGCTATTTGCACACCCACCAGAGCAAAAGCCGCGAACGAAAATTCGATCGAAAGATGATAGATATGGATATGTATAAAAGCTTAGCAAGGCTAATTATCCGTTATTCCCTTCGCATTTGGGAACAACGCTGCTCCGTGCCAAAAGAAGCGAATAGCGAGGAGACATGCAAAAGTACTTTGATGGCTCTTTTCGAATCCGAAGTGGAGAGGTACGTATTACGCCTATTTTGTTGATTAACACCGGGTAAGCGTTACGGATAAGTTATTCGTTTGTAAGCTTAAATCCGGATCTGACAACGACATCAGAGGAAAAGATAACAATAGGAAAAAGAATGAGGTGATTGGCACATCTGGACCGCTAAACTGATTCCGACAAGACTTTCATGGTGTTCTGGTGTCAGCAAAGACTCCTGGAAGGCGGTGGATATCCAGAGTCCCAAAAGACGGAGAAATCCTTCTCGGAACATATATAAATGGGTAGGATTGTTCACGCAGACCCTCACTTACACTTCGCTTATTATATACTCACAATCCACGCAAAGAGAGATCACATCCTCTCATTATGTTGTCCAACAGACCACCAGACGCTACAACAGCAACACTCGACGATCACCTATCTGCCTTGTCTGCGACTACTTTCATGGCATCCAACGATGGTTTTCTCAGCAAAGTATCACCTTCTCTTGCTTCTACTTCAATTCTTCCGGATCTCGCCCTCGCATCTGCCGACGAAGTTAACCAACCTTGTGAGGAAGTCACTCGCCATCCTTATCAGTCAACGATGGGCAGAGTCGAAGTGGACTTGAAAAAGAAGGGCCAGTTGAAACACATAAGAATGGTAACGCCCTTTCAAACATACTGACATCTTTTCTCATAGCCATCATCATCGCCCCCTTCTCTGTTCTCGCATGGTATCTCATGCCCAAGGCCGAAGATGTTGCTGATAACTTGCCTGGTGCCGCCAAACTGAAGTATATGGATCTCTGTGGCGCTTTCTTCCTCATGAGCAGCCTTGTTCTCTTCATCCTCGGTTTCACTCATGCAACCATTGGCGGCTGGAATTTTGTCATCTTCATTGCTCTCTTTGTCGCTTCTTTGATCTGGGAACACTTTATGCCTCGAGGCCGTTCTCTTCTCCCTCATGGCATCTGGCAATTCCTCAATATTTTCCCGTTCATTATCCAAGCTTTCTCCGTCTTTATGTAGGTGGCTTGCGCGCAGCTTCGTTTGGGCGTTTATTTCCAAGAGAATTTGCTCGATTCTGCTATTCTCTCGGCGGTCAAGATCCTCCCTATGGGCGTCTTGACTCAAATGTTCCCACGACTTATCACTCGACGGAGATTTGTACACATGTTTCCTCTGCACTTTGTCTGGCAGGTAGCTTGCTTGTCGCCTTCAGGGAGGGAGAATACGGAGATGGCTATTGGAGATTTATGTTTACTGCTCAGGCTATCGGGACTATTGGTGCAATAATCGTGTTTATCGGCATGAAGTAAGATTTTCTCTCTCTTTATCTCTCCTCTTTCAAAGAATGGTCTAAATATGGCATACCTTGTTTCAACACTTTTATCATCCAAGCCTTCCCCCTTGAATTCGTAGGTATCGGCGGATCTTTCGCCAACACTGTCTTCCAAGTCAGCGGTGTTATTGGTATCTCTGTTGTTCAAGCTGGACTCGTCGGTGACGGTGAAAGCTGGGCCGGTTCCCCGAACTTTTTCCTCTTTACAGGTGCCTACATTATGTTTACCAGCTTGGTGATCGTCTTATGGTATAGACAAAAGTTGATGCCCAAACTTGAAGGGTCTGTGGTAGCTGCCTAAAGCGGTTGCCTGCGTTTGAGGATCTGTTTCTTTGGAGGCCTTCTGCTTTTTTATTTGGGTATGTCGTAATTGGTCTAAGGTTTATTACTCTAACTTTAACGTTTAACGGTCGGACGGTCTGGAGTCCTTGTTAAAATAAAACGCGAAACATTGCGTTATACAACGCATGCGAATACTCATTTTTCATGCTCATGTTCAATTCTACAAGAAAGGATGCCAACAGTATCATACACACTCTCATAAAAAGAGGTAAGGGAATAAGTTTTCTACAGCATCTCGTATCGTCGGAAGCTATATGTGTCCGTCAGTCGTCCGCTCTGTATTGTCCTACTGCCAAGGAAAACTCACGTATAACCCAAGAACGCCAAATCTTTCTTCGCATCGCTTCCGGTTTCGGCTCCGACAGGGATATCCGGAACCTGGTCGAGTTCGTCGGTGGGGAAGTAGGAAGTATCGGTGATAGATCGGAGGTGGGGAACGAAGGGGGCATCAATCTCGCGTATGGTTGCCCAGTCGACACCATAGAAGAACTGCACGGGACTGCATCAATTTGATTCATATAGAAGGGAACTGGAACTCACAGGGTGGGCTTTAAGTTGTTCGACGGTGTACCTTCTGTCAGCCTCGCAAAGCATCCTAAACAATAGTCAATGAACCGTTTCAGAACAAGGATACATATAGGATACTGACCGCCTGATCAGATCCTCGGCTTCTCGACTGAGATGAACATCATCTGGGAAGAACAAGTAATTTCTCCAGTCGATGATCTTCTTGTAGACATCATGAGCATTCTCAGAACAGAAGGGAGGATAGCCTAAGCATGTTTCGTAAGTAGGCATTCATAGCAAGGATGATGAGACGCACCGACAAGACACTCAAACATGATAGCACCAAGGGACCACCAATCACATTCCTTCCCGTAACCCTGCTGCAAAAAGATTTCCGGGGAAATCTATCAAGAGTTAGCACAGTCGTTACTGTGGTACCGATTACGCAGCTCACATAGTCAGGAGTTCCGACAGTGGAATAAGCCAACTTCCTCCTGTTCGCCTTCCAGGTAGCAATATCCTGCTTGCTAGTCATCGTCAAGTTGATCGCATTTACCATAACACTATTTCGAGCCCCAGCGGCAGTTTGAGAATGTCGATTGCTGCCAGAAACGTCGCCCCCGCCGAGAAGACGCTGATAGTAGGCAGAGTCGTGTTGCTTGTGGAAACCAGTGGAAAGACCGAAGTCAGAGAGCTTGATGTGACCCAGTGAGTCAATGAGGATGTTATCGGGTTTGATGTCACGATGAATAAAACCAAGATTGTGTACAGCCTCAATAGCCAAGATACATTCGGCCATGTAAAACTTGGTGACGTCCTCCGAGAAAGTGTCATATTTGATGAGCCTATTTTATGGTCAGCTCAAACTTCGCATTTCCTTTTGAAGCTTACATAGTCATCAAGTCACCACCGGGGAGGAACTCCATGACAAGGTAAAGATACTGCGTGTCCTGGAAAGAGTAGTATAGTTGCACGACCCAAGGGGAATTGCTCTCGGCAAGCACGTCCCTCTCAGCTCGAACATGCGCAAGCTATCTCGACATAAGTTTTTAGATCAGATCATCAAAATAACACACACCTGGTCCTTTTTGAACATTTCATTTTTCCTCAAAGTCTTCATAGCATATATTTTACCAGTGTCGGCTTTTTGGACGAGTCTGACTTCACCGAATGCACCCTTACCAATGACCTTGACAGTACGAAAGTCGTCAAGGCCAATTCGGGTGCGTCGAAGACGGAGATAGCTATTATATGTAAGCGGACGATGAACCGATGATGATGGGGAACTCACTTTGACTCTCGACGGCCGAGATTGATTAACTGACGGGCCTTTAAGGAATCAGGAGTGAGAGCATCAGCTGCGAGCTGCTTTTCGAGCGCCGTTCGTCTAGACGGCAAATTAGCACATAATTCAAAAAGTCGATGTCTCCACAATACTCACCTCTCCTTTCTCCCAACCACACCTTCAACGGCCTCCTTGTAGAATAGCTCCAACTTCATTTTCGCACCCATCGCCTTTCCCTGAACAGCTTCCGAGAATTGCCCAGGCTTTCGCTCAAAATACACGTAGTCGGGTCCTTTATCACTCGCGAGTGATCCCAAGCCCTCTGCACCATTGCCTTGAATCTGTCCACCTGCATTAGCTTGTGCTACAGCAGGAGTCGGTCCTTCTCCGGGTCTCATGGAGCCCGGTTGACCAATATTGGGTTGAGAAACCTGTGGGACGGTGGGCATGGGCGATGTACGGCCTGGACCTGCCATGTTTTGAGGGTTCAGCATATGCTGTTGCTGCTGCTGAAAATTTGATGGGCCCGGTTGTTGTTGCTGACTTGGGCGATACGACATGCTGTGGAAATGGTAGTCGAAGCCAGTCGACGTCTGATGCCACGCGATGAGATGTAAAAGAGAAATATGCACAATGCGCGTTTCCTCCTCGCAAGCACACTCAAGTTTTAACGCGTCAGGGTTCAATTATAGAACGGGTGTCTAATTTCTAATTTTCATTACAAATCGACTTTCAGCCATTACAACTCTATACTTCTAGAGTTGGAGCAGCCGACACTACGATCTTCATCGACGGATGTCTTGTTGCGTTTACGTTACAACTGCCTTACAACAAGGTCTGCTGATATCACCATCGACGTTGCTCTTCGGACGTTTCGCTCATTCCAGTTAAGCTTTCCAAAAATCGGAGCTTCCGTAGGCTTTAATTCAGGCCATATCATTGTGAAGTTTTCAGTGCTATTGCGATACATATCATGATGCGAATCACTTCGACATTTGTTTCATTTGGATGTACTTCTGACTCTGCTATCCTAGTAATACAATCGCCTTCATCACTATGCCCTACTATGCCATATCATATCCCACAGTTAATTTCGTTTAGGCGGTTCGGTACTTGTGAGGATTGTTGTCCTTCAACTGTGGCGATTGTCAGGGCTAATGTGGAAATTCAATAAAAGATACGTACATGTTGCATAGACTGGTTAAGAGTGGGATGGGCATCCTCGTAATGGCCGTCTCGAGTCTTATATCTGTACTTAAATTGGGCGACAGAGCTGTCAAAGCATCAGCAAGGGAGACAATCGCTCGAAAGGTCAATTTGACATACGAAGGGTATGTGTCAAGCTTGTCGGAAGAATCCCAAGGATTGACAATGCCGGTTGACACTAACTTCTTAACTGGTTCGGGCTCGACGCTCTTCTTCCAGCTAAAGAGCAGCAGTCATAAGTATCGAATCGACGAGACTTGGAGAGGCATAGCAACTTACAACATGTAACCGGCAACACCAAAGATACCAGTCATGATGAAGGCGAGAGGGTACAAGGCAGGATCTCTCTTGGCAAATCGGTTGACCCTTCGAGTGGCCTGTTCGATATTACCAGTGGCTGAAAGCTTGCTCTGAGGGGTCTCAATCTACATGATTTGGTAAGCAATCTTCATTTGCACTTGGCGGAACGGTACGTACAGAGGGATCATGAGGAGGGAGAGAAGAAGACATGTTGAGTTACTGTTGATGGGTTGATAACGATTTGTTCTATTTAGATAGTCGAGCGAGTTACCTGTCAATATTTGAGACGTGAATGTGTGGGAAAGACAAGAAGCGCAAGTGCTGCGAGAGGTATATATACCGGCTTAGAATAATATCCGACAGTTCGATGGTTGACATGTGACGCAATATGGTGATGCAAGATCTGTACGGGAATCTAGTTTGCGTAGCTAATAAATCTACATCGATATGCAAAGCCAACTACGACATATACGACAACTCCCCTTAGTCATACCTCATACGCAAGTGGAGCATGACATCCGCTGCAGAACGGGACTTGAGCTCAATGAAGGAAGCAAGGCTTGACGTCATATGCTTGTGATTGACCTGAGTGTGGCGGTCGGAATGTTCCGCCGGTCTGCGGCGAGTCGTCCTCTTTTTATTGGTTTATTATTTATTCACAGGGCCAGACCGAGCAAATGCATACATAATAGCGCCGCTGGAAGGAGGGAGAAGGTCGATCTGGCTGAGCGTATGGTGTATTATTCTTAAGAGCGGAATGCGATGGGTAAGAACGGGCATTGCCGAAGTAGAACCCTTTATTTGCTCGTTCGGCGAAGATGTTCCGACGCGGTTGGTCTGCTGCTGGCTGCTTGTCGCCGGTGGAAGGGTCGTCAAGAAATGGGTACTAATGATGGATAGCTCTGAAGTTCGAATGGTGTCGATTATAAGAGATGAAGCCTTATTCCCCTGCTCATATTGCCGATGAGTTGAAGAATTTGGGAAGATGAGTGAAAGAACAACTGAAGAATAGACAATACGCAGATAAATAAAATTAAGCGTCTGCTGCAAGGAGACAGATTTTGAGACATCAGTCTAGCTAGTCACTTCTTGATACACGACGCTTCCACGTGGCTCCCGAGCATCAATAAGAACACGAGGACGGGAGGAGATGCGTGGTGGTGGTATTACTGTACAAAGATTGTTCTTTTGCTACTTGTACGGCTCCTCATACTTACTGAATGCATCTAATGCCCCTCTGAAAATGTGGCTTAGGGTGATGAACAGCATGAGTACCGTACGCATATCCATACGTATGTAAATAGATATAGACAAGCGGAGATAACCAAACAAACAAGGCACCGAGAGTTTTGCATGCTGTTTTTTTTTGTCATGCCCCTTCTTCGGTTTCCTTGACAATATCTGAGATGGTTGAGGTACGTAGTTCTCTTGGGTGTTGTTGTTCGTTACCAGCTGGGACGCCCATGCGGCATTCAATACTACAGAAAATATATCCTTTGTCATCCAGGAAATAACGGCGGCGCCGTCACGGGCGGGAGGGTGTTTATTGTTGATTGCCAAGAGGAGCAGATCGTTGTACAATGGTAAAATCTTTATATATTAATATTCCCCGTGTCACCTTTGAAAATTTCCTCACTTTTCGCCTCCGTTCTCATCCATGACCCCCACAACCCCCCATTCAACCGCCACCGTTACGTAGACGAAAATCGTCTCTACATGTCTATACCCTTTTCAGATGTGCATGCATTGAACCATGGACATGAAAAACGTCGCCAAAAAAATCGTGTCCGTGCCTGATTCGTGCCTGAAGGCATGGATTCGTTCGTGGCCGCCATATGCACGGCGGATATCACCGCCGTTTCATTCCTCGGACGTCGTTCGTGAAAGAAGGAACCGTCCAGTTTCTAGATAGAACTTTCTTATGTTTCTTCTTCTGTTATACGTATTTTCTCATGCCACGGCTTCCTGGACCTTCTACTGCACTATAAACGGCTTTAACTGCCTTTATTCCTATAAAACGCACCTATCCCGACGGCTCCTCTTTCTATCCCCTGTCCCTAAACACCCAGGAGACCCGCCTTCTCCAACTGTCCATCCTCAATCACACCCAATCAACCGCCACCGTCCTCCAATGGTCCTCTCCCTGGCGGTGACGTTCCTCCCAGACTTACGGCCCCTCGAACCAAACAACAAACAGCAATCGCCATAACTTGGCTGCCTGTGCCCAAAATATCATGCTAGATTTTGGATCTGATGGCGCGACTGGAAGTGGCCCGGCGAAGCTCTCTAGCTGCTAACCCTACAATACATGCTGTGCCAATGAAATTGTACAGCTACCTCTGCCTACAGATCCTGAACCTGAACCCTACGAGCTAAGCTTTCGACAAGTAATTCCGAAGGTACGCCTCCCTTCTACCCAGTCCCCTTGATCATACCTCTGTGAAATCACCTAGAATGCAGCCGGCTTCAGAAGCGACCTTCGCAACTATAACGGCGCTTTCAGACATCGACATCAATCCGTCTGGGGACTCAAAGGTATTCGATCTGTTACCCATTATTTGCAGCCGAGTCTTATCATCTCATCAGATTCATTTTGTCTGCGCCTGGAGACGCCTCTATTTATGCTCAGGTCGGTATGTCCGAACTTAACGAAGATAGCAGAGTCCAGCAACTTAACAGAATTGAAATGCCTTCAACTACTGTGATCGGCCTTAACGAAGATAGCAGAGTCCACCAACTTGACAGAGTTGAAATGCCGTCAACTACTGTGATCGGCAATCCTCAGGCGGATTGAGCAGATGTCGCTGTGTGTAGATTTTTATATCAAATAACTCCTAACAGTTAAGGCAAGACTGCAGCGAGAGCCTCATGTAAGTGCGTTTTACTTCACAGTTGTATAATATAGCTAACGTTTCCTGCGCCCAATCGCTTTGAAGCGTTTCAATGGGTTCGTTCTCCTATGCGTACGAAATATCCTTCAAGCAATTATGCAAGATACAGTAGCATAACAATACTATATAGCCAGAATGTAATATATTCCACCATGCTCAAACCGCGAAAAACATAGCTTTCTATGACTTGTGCATTCTTAATAAACAACTGAGAAACGAAGCAAACAAACTGCAGGTAAGATAGGCTTCGCTCTCCTAATGATAGGAGAGGGAGGTTTGATGTCACTTACGTTCTCAGGAGTCTAGTTGCCTGCTTCTTGAGGCTCTTGAGTGTGACCGTAACTGACGAAAGTACGTAGTAGATTCAATTCTCCTTATTTTGACCAGTTGCGGAATATATAGGGGCTGTTGATTTCTTACAATAATGAGTGATGAAACAACAAACGAATTTGAGGCTACTCGATGTGTATACATATTAGGTATGACATAACGTCTGAATATACTTGTGATATGCGGCATATAACGGCTAAGAAACGATGGGTTCGATGATATTGCTACAGTACAGTACAGCGTCCGCATTTCTAATCTGATCACGATCACTTCGTTTCACTTTAACGCCTAATTGGGGTCAACATGCGTCCCCTCACTGCTCTGATCATCCGATTTCGGCTGAGTGCCATCTGGCTGAACCTCCTTCGCGCCCTTATTCTGAGCTTGGGCATGCTCATGGCCCTTGCCGGTATGGTCGCTCAACCCCTTGTCTCCATTACCGTCACCCTTTTCTCCGCCGGTAGCGCCCTTTTCTCCCTCACTGTCATCCTTCTTTTTCTCATTGTCTCCTTTCTTTGCATTACCTTCCTGCTTCTTGGTGTCGCCAGACTTGGCTTCATCTTTCTTGTCATCCTTCTTTCCGTTGTCGCCGCCCTCCTCATCCTTCTTAGTAGAGGCGAATCGGTAGTAGGAACCATTGTGGTCAGTCTCGTGCACGATGGTGAGACGCTGAAGATCGGTGAGGAAGTTTTCAAGCTTCTCATTCTTCTTGGACCGGCTCTTACGGCCGATGCTGTCGAGCCAGCGGATTGAGTTGAGCATGAGGTCTTCAAAGAATAGTCAGCAATGCTCGAAGAGTTAGAAATCAGTGTACTCACAGACAAGGAGGATGATGATGACGACGCCGAAACTGAAGCACCAGATCTTGACAACTGTGACAACATCGGTCCAACCACCATGAGGAGCATCACCCGAAATCCAACCGAAAAGGGCAAAGATGGTAGCCAAGGCATCGACACCAATTACTGCAGCCACAAGCTGGAATGAAGGCCAGACGTTGGGGGTACCAGGCTCTTGGGCCAATCGAGTGATGACTATACTCCGATAAGCGTTGGTCCGTGAATTGGGGAAAGAAGCTTACAAATAACCCAGCTTTCGGTCAACGCAACTTCCAAGAAGAGAATTTCCTGAGTTGAGCCAAAGTTCTGGACGATACCTCCGTTGTCAATCCATAGAGTAGCTCGAATGATCCAGGTACCCGCTGCGAGAAGAAGACCCATAATGGTAGAGATGATCCAGACCTTGGGCAACTGCCATTCAACAGGCTGATGAGCGTAAGGAGCTCGGTCGTAGGCAATGGCGATGGTAGCGACATCGGCAAAGATGGCAAGGAAGACAACGAGGTCGACACGGATAGTCTCATTGAGAATAAGGATGGAAAGCATCAAATACACTTCAAGGTGGACACAAAGAGCAATACTATAAGGTATTCATTAGTTTTGACAGTTTTCGACGGCGGACCACCCACCGATAGATGATATACGCCTTCATTCGGTGGAAAATCTGCCGAGCGACCTTAATGGCAGTGATGATAGTAGAAAGACCTTCGTCGAGGAAGACAACATCGGCAGCAGTCCTAGCGGCATCACTGGCACCTTCGACAGCAATACCACAGTCGGCCTTTTTCAAACTAGGAGCGTCATTGACACCATCACCAGTCATAGCAGTCAAGTGGCCACGTTCCTGCAAAAGGTTAACGACCTGGTACTTGTGTTCGGGGAAGACTTCGGCAAAACCGTCCGCCGCTTCAACAAAGTCTCGGATGTCAGAACCAGCCATACCACCACCAATGAGTTTCTCAGAGTCATAAACGTTGGTTTTGAGGCCGAGCTGTTTACAAGTTTCCTTGGCGATAGCCACGGCGTCACCAGTAAGCATCTTGACTTGGATACCTAGGTCATGAGCTTCTCCGATCGTCTGCAGCAAATTGTTAGCTTCACTGGTAAGACACATACATATCACAAAGAGCGCTTTACCTTGGCAGTGTCGATACGAGGGGGGTCGAACATACAAAGCATACCGAGCAATTCCCAGTCTTTGCCGTCTTCCTTGACCGCGACACCCAAACTTCGGAAACCACGAGACGCAAATTGTTGAGATTGGGCTCGGTAGGCGGACACAGTGTCAGGATCGAACTTGGTGAGTTTCAAGATGGCGTTGGGAGCACCCTTGGCGCAAGTGTAGTGCTTGCCCTCCTTCTCAACCTCGGCAGTGATTCGCTTGGAAACAGGGTCGAAAGGAGTGAATTTGTGGGTCTTCCATCCGCCCTTGAGCATCTCTTGAGCCTTGGGGTAGTCCTTCAAGCCGACGATGGTGACCTTGTCAATAGGGTCAAGACCGAGAACGTTGTGAGAAGAAGCGAGAACAGCGACAGCCATGAACCAATTGGGGTCGACATCGGGCGCGATGTATGGTTCGTTTAAGGAAAGCTTGTTGGCAGTAAGAGTGCCCGTTTTGTCGGAACAAAGTATGTCGACACCAGCCAGAGACTCGATGGCGGTAAGCTTCTGGACGATAGCCTTTCGTTTGGCGAGGTAGGCAGCACCGACGGCAAGAGTAGTAGTCGTGACGACAGGAAGACCGACAGGCACACCAATGATAAAGAAAATAAGGGCATAAACGAGAAGATTGTTCTCTCTAGGGGTAGCGATACCAGTTCCTCGGAAGAAGCCACCAATCCAAACAGCGAAGATGAAGGCAACGACCATAACTAAAAGCCTATGGGTCTATTAGCCCCATTGCTGCCAAGTTTCTTGGATTTAAGAAACTCACGTTGTACCAATGCCACCGAGGACAATCTGGAAATGACCTTTTTCATTGGAACCTGGAATTGTCCGTCAGTGATGACTGAACAACCACAGGGAAAGTGACTCACTGGACACAAGTGAGGCAGTCCTACCGACAAAGCTTCCCTTGGCACTGACAGTGACGACTCCAAAGCACTTGCCACGCTTCACACCACACGTGTAGTAAGCGACATCACCGATAAACTTGTCCACAGCAAGAGACTCTCCAGTGATAGCAGACTGATCAACGGAACAGAGGGATGGGCCCTTGTCCGGTCCATCATCCTCATCGTCGTCATCACCTTTCTTAGAATGCTTCGACTTTTCTACGCGATCAAGGATGTCCTTCGACTGTTTCGAAGTTAGCAAAAAATCCATACTACACAAAATGGCAAAGATGTACCTTGGAACCATCTTTGTCTTCATAGTCACCAATAATCTGGCACATCATAAGTCAATCTGTCATTCTGCCACTGTACCACCTCGGCTTACCTTTGCATCAGCGGCGATGGTCTTGCCTTCTTCGAGAACTAAGATGTCACCGGGAACAAGCTCTCGAGCCTCAATTTCTTCCTCTTTCCCGTCTCGAATAGCAACCGTTTTGAGGGCGATTCCAGCCTTGAGTTGAGCTACGATGTCTCCGGCTTGTCTGACAGGACACATTAGTTGCTTTCTTATCACGGATAGAAAGATAGAGTGGCTTACTTCTCCTGATACCAACCAACACCAGCATTTAGGAACCTGGGAACTTGTTAGTAATTGTTCAGTGGCATTCTAGACCAAGCACTGAGACTTTCAAGCAGAAAAACGTCGGAACATCAAAATATACGGAGCGGAAAATAATTACCACATCGCTTCGAACATTATGCAAAGCGATAAAGGCCGCATTGGCTTCATTCAAGGCGCCCATGAGACGGAGACGCGGCCAATGCCGCCCAAGGTAACGTCATTTCACCATTCCTTATGACCTTTTTTTTCGGCTTTTTCTTTTGACGTCCTCCCGGCATATAAATTCACCATCCAGAAATGGGACAATGGACGAAGAACTTACAGAATACCTAGGATGACACTAGTATCAGTAAAGTTATGCAGGTTGGTACACAAGAGAGAATTACAAACCTATGATGACTCCGAAATCAATCCAATCTCGAAGACCTGCAGACAAAATAACAGCGAGTTCCATAACATAAAGGATGGGCCCTCGGAAGTAGGAGATGAATTTGAGGAACTGGTTTTCGTTTGGGCTGAGTTCAGGTCAGTCCCCATCTATTATGGCCAAAAGGATATGAGGCCCACTCAAATGAATGACTTACGATTCAAGCTCGTTCCAGCCAGAATGCTTCCTACGTTCTTCAATCTCCGAAGAGGAAAGACCCTTTTGTCGGTCGGTATTGAGCCAGTCTGGCGGCACCTATAACTCAAATTTTAGCAAGGGGTACCGTGGCAGAATGCTGCGAACTCACCTTCTTGCCTCCAGTCTCCACCTTCGTCTTCTTCCAGGGGGTATACCACTTCCTGATATACTTGACGTTCTCTTCGTCTTCCTTCCCTTCATCATCCCCCCCTTTCTTGATTTTTTCTTGCTGGTCTGCAACGTACTTCAAGAGCACATCATACTCCTCACCGGAGTACTCTGTAATAATCGAGGTTAGTCATGAATTTTATATACGTGCCATCGTGCAAGTACATACTCTTCTTTTTGTCCTCCTCCTGACGCTTAGCCTCTGTTTCAGCATCACCAGCCTCTGGGTCCTTCTTGTGGTTCTTGCGGTTCTTCAACCCCATCATGAAACTCCTTGCTTCCTGCTAACAGCCAATTATTGGTGTTATTTACTCCTCTTGCTCAACTTGAACTTCCAAGCTTCTCCGAACAACGTTGATAGTAAATTAGGTGGAACGCTATAGATGAAGCGTAACAAACTGTACGAGGATGGGTGTAAAAGACAACGTCGGTATCAAAAAAGTCTGATGATGCTATAAAAAGCTACAGTCGTCTTGGAGCTACGGATTAATCTGTTTTCACCTCATCCATGATTGATTAACGTTATGGAATCAAGCCTGTTGAAAAGTCCCTACGCCTTCCTGATGTCATCATCGATTGTAACTGGCTGCATACTTCCTTGCCTGGAATGGAAGGTACGGGGTCGCGCGGTTATGCACACCGAACGACGCAAGCATCAATGTAAGGAACCTAGAAAACACGATACAGGAAACAATAAGGTCGGTCGCAGTTGCAGAGCTAAGGCACAATGACACAATGCAACCAAATGAGGAGCAGAGTTGCTGATCCGCATTTATTCATAGAAACATGATGATGAAAACAGAGAGCGGTTGCTTTACAGCACGCGGCAAGCGGCATCGGATGTGGGGCACCTGGATAAATGATGATGATGAATGATGATAGTTTTTTATGGCGGAGTTCGACGAAGTCTGGACTAGTAATTAATTATTAAGAGCAAAAACGGCCTCATGTTCCATATTATCCATATGATATCTCTGTGACTGTTGTACTCCATTCGGATTTGAGCGATAAAATTGGGGACGACAATCGAGAATTAGAAGCGCAGGGACTGTCGACTTCCACTCATGAGTAGGAGTAGTGATTTCAAACGTCATCGTCGACCGCCGTTTTCATCTCATGCGGCATGCCGGGTTTTTCGCTTCTTCTTTGTCCGCTTTTCCCCCCTGTCTCTCCAATTCAGAAAGGAAAGAAAGGAGCAAACCTCAGCGCCTGCGCCCTAGCCGCCAACATGCCAGCAGACGGTTAGGAACTGAATGCTATTTTCAGCCGTTGCCCAATATGTTCGGCAGCATGACGTCAGCCCCTTTTCCGTTATGTCAACAAATCAATTCAGGCACGGGAGGATTTTTTTGTGATGAGATAACGATAAATGAATTTCACCTTATATTATATTATAGGGGAACACCTTGTAGGGATTATTGCCAGTAGGCATCACTCAAGCTACTCTTCAGACCTGTCGCTTTGATGCTCGCCGTCCGGTCAACCTGTACACAACTGTTCACCATCACAATACGTTGCTGTTACTCCTGAAAGGCTGAATGTTCGAAACAGGCGAACATTGGCATCATCAATGCTCGATGCTAGCGAAGCTGAAATATAGTTCATCTAATGTGTCCTTGTTGCTTTAAATATTAATGCTGTGTGTGCTATATATAAGTATTATCTGGAAATGCGATTATAATGGGCATTTTGTCTATTATTGTGCAACTTATGTTTTTATTTCCTCAAGCCAACAATTTCAGAGGCTGAATGCGAGAAAAATCACCATGAGAGTCAGCTAAACGTCACATATCCCATTGGAAGCTCAAACACTCACAATATTATTTTCTTTCCTGGTCTAACCATCTCTTCATTACCGTTATCGTTGCATCATACTCCTCCTTCACGCTCGGCTTTGGCGACATCGGAGGAGGCTTATCCCACGCATGCTTCTCCCCTTTGATCTCCCTCACGCTCACATTAATCCCTTTACTCTCCAACCTCTCCTTGAACTTGATCCCTTCCGCATGTAACATATCATACTCGCAAAGTGCCAAATGCACAGATGGAAGCTTCTCTATCATCTCATCTGGAGCGATACCAGGACTTAGCCGACAGTCCAAGAGATCGACGCCTGGCGGGAGGTAAGATGAATCAAAGAGGGTAGTGAGAGAGGGAGCTAATGTGAATTCGGGTTTCTCACAGGCTGAACGTTTTTCGGGTCGGGTAAGGGAGTAGTCGAGCAATGGGTAGAATGTGATGATGCCGCAGATGGGTAGTGGGTCAATAGGGAGAGAATAACCCCATTTACTGGGCGTATGGAGGAGGTGATGTGATGAGAAGGCGAGATTCCCGCCGGCCGAGAACCCAGAAATGAAAAGTTTTGTAGGGTCAATGCCATAGGCTTTGGCATGCTCTGTGACATGTAGAATGGACGAAGCGCAATCCTCGACGGGTGTGGGGAAAGGGAACTCAGGAGCAAGTCGATATGAAACTGCAATGGCGACAGCCCCCATTTGCTCGCAGACTGCCCCTGCCCAACGAGCATCATCTGTTCCCTGGCCAAGCACAAATCCGCCTCCGTGGAATATAATCACTCCCGGACGATTGCCAGAGTCGGCAGACCCCAACTTGACACCATTTGGCACGTAGACATCCAGCCTAATGGCCTTCTTCCCCTTCTTCTCACCTAATGTACAGTCGATCCACTTCGTGAGTGTGGCAGAAGGTGCGGCAGGGTGGGCGTAATGGTGTATTGTATAAGCAAGAGAAGCTGCGTTTCGAAGTAGTTTGGCACGAAGAGCGCGAGCCCAATAGGGAGATTGGCTGCTGGAGGCGTGAGGGTGACCATCGTCCATGATGTTTAGTTCTGCCGGAGGAGTGTGAAGTCGAAAACAAAAAGAGATAGCTCGCAGCATTCAGACTAATTGAGTTTCGACCGTATGGTCTGGAGACTATTGACCACTTGATAGGCTTCTTGCGTGAGGCGCGATGTTGGTAAATGGTATACACAGCTATGGTGAAGTAGTTAGCTTATGTGCTATGATGGGAGTCCGTTTTGTGCCGAGAGGAAAACCTCATGGAGCGCAAGGGTGCTAGTAGTCGTCGATCGAAAGTCTCAAGGACTAATTACGATTCTCATACTAATAGCTGTGACTAATAAACACCTGTCATGATGCCGAGAAAAGCATCTGATTTCTTGGGCCTGGAGCTGATCGTTGGTGCTGATAAAACGTGCGATATGCCGAGTAAAGATGACAAAATGACTGGACCAAAAATTATCAAAACCGGGCGGCTGGCGATCCGTTACTATCTGTGACGTCAATAACTCGAGGCACCTTTTGTGATGTCACTGTTTACTCGTTTGAAAGTGCAAGGCGTGCGTGGTTTTAGAGCTTTCGGGCTTCAACACACGACGGACCGATAGCTCAACGGCGGTGAGCTGAGTGGCGTAAGGGCCGGAAACTACGTGCACCATAGCTGAAAAACCATAGCGGGGCCGATCACCACAACCAAGACGTCGAACAGAGGTGACTCCCCTCGCTGCGCACGTAAAAGCTGTTGACCGGATACCCCTTTATCTCTTCCGCCTTATTACTTTTCGTAAACCCGATTGTATAGTCCAAGAATAAACATGTCCTCTACAGACACAACAAAAAATCCCATTATCAAGCTTGGTCGGGTTCTCAAACCCTCACATTCCAACAGTGGGGACAGACCTGAGCTTCCTCGTTCTGCAACACACGAGAAGGTGGCAAGACATGCCGCGGAGAAGCAGCACGAACAGGCAAAGCAGGAAGCCAAAAAGGAAAGGACAGAGCATGAAAAGCATGAGATGCAACGCCGGCGCCAGATTGCAGATGAGAAGGCTCAACTAGAAGAAGATTCCGAGACTCAGGCAAGTTATGGTGATATCGATGGCTTGGAGGAGATCACACCGTTTGAAGAAGTGATCGACATGCCTGCTGGCACAAAAGTTAACATCCGAGGTCGTATTCACCAGCAACGGGACCTCTCTTCCCACCTCAACTTCATTCTTCTTCGTCAACGAGGACTTGTCATTCAAGGAATTCTTTCTGAGCATGCTTCGGAACACATGATTAAGTGGGTCCAACATCTCCCCGGTGAGGCCATTGTTCAAGTCTCTGGTACTCTCCGCGAACCCCCCAAGCCCATCACAGCAGCCGTCGACACTCCTTTAGAACTCAATATTGAGCGTCTATACCTTGTTGAGGCTTCTCATGATATCCCGTTCAATCTTGCACATGGCGACCGACCTCCTCAAAGTACTCGTCTTCGTAACCGTACACTCGATTTGCGACACCCGACCGCCCAGGCGATCTTCAAAATCCGTGCCAAGGTATTGAAGGTGTTCAGGGATACTCTTGACGATTTGGGCTTTTTGGAAATCAACACGCCTAAGTTACAACCTTCGGCGACAGAGAGTGGTGCAGAGGTGTTTAGGGTGAACTACTTTGGACGAAAGGCTTTCCTGGCTCAGAGTCCTCAGCTGATGAAGCAGATGGCAATTTCTGCCGATTTCCGTCGTGTTTACGAGGCATGCCTTTCCCTCTTTGATAATAATACCGTGCTGACACATTTTTAGATCGGACCTGTCTTCCGTGCAGAGAACAGTAACACTCACCGACATCTTACCGAGTACACTGGTCTCGACATCGAGATGGCTATCCAAAAAGAGTACCATGAGGTCTTCCGAATCCTCGATATTGTTCTCCGCAACATCTTCAACGCTCTTAAAGAAATGAAGACTGAGCTTAATCGGATTCGAGAGTTCTTCCCCAGCGATGACTTCCAATTCCTAGAAGAGACGCCTATCATTCCCTTCCAAGAGGCCGTGCAAATGTTGCGTGACGACGGCCGAGATGTCGAAGAAGAAGATCTCCATACGCCAGACGAGATTCGTCTTGGTGAATTGATTAAGGAGAAGCTTGGTACCGACTACTATGTCATTGACAAGTTCCCAGTGTCTGCCCGGCCATTCTACACAGCCAATGACGGAAAGATCACCAACTCGTTCGACATGTTCATTCGAGGCCAAGAAGTCTGCACCGGCGGTCAGCGTATTAACGACCCCAAGGAGCTTCGTGAGAGCATGAAGGAGTCGCGTATCAATGAGGACGAAATGGCAGAATATCTCCAGGCGTTCGACTGGGGTATGCCCCCCCATGGCGGTGCGGGCCTTGGTGTCGAGCGTATCGTTACCTTCTTTCTCAACTTGCCTGACGTGCGATTGTCTACACTCTGGCACCGAGATCCCCACTCTCTCCCGGACAAACCCGCCAGTCTTCCACATCCCGATGCTGACACTCTTAAAACAATTGATCCTAACAACCCTCCTCCTATTGAGAACCTCATTGCCAATTATGGTGATGCCACCAACACTTCATGGCTTGACGACCGGTTCGACATTTGGCGAGACCGCGAGACTGGTGCGGCAATCGGCTACTCTACTAAGGACACCAAGTTCTGCATGATCACCGGGGACCCATTATGTGATGATGGCCAGAAGAAGCAGGTGACAAAGAGGTTCCTCGATTTTATCAGGCGCGAAGTCAAGATGAAACCCATATGGCTATTAGTCTCTGAGATGATGGAAGAAATTTTGGCATATGAGTTTGGCTGGCGAGCATTGAGCTGTACTCAAGAGCAGCGAAGCGATTCCGACAGAGCAGATTCTAGTGTCATCCAAAATTCCAAGCAGAAAAAGGGAGTGTTCAAGGTCAGAGAAGTGGAGCCCACAGAAAAAATTCAGAGGAAATGTGATGCGAGGATCGAAGAATGGAGCGCCGGAAGGGATCACAAGGGCAAGCAGGTACATCTTACAGAAATTGCCCCTTGGAAGGATACCGAGCACAGACGGTACTTTATTGCCGAGTCTGACCATGAAGCCAACGAAAACGGCGAAAATAACAAGTTCCAGAGCAGAAAGGGTGAGCAAACAATCGACACTCTTGTCGTTCTTGCTCGTCTTGCCCCTTCAAAGGGTTATCAGCTTAAGTGGGCTCTCGACTTCCCCGGATCCCCAAATGGCGCTATCGAGTCCACCGTCCAAGCTGCTTTGTCTGCCGTTCCAGGTGAACCTGTTACTTTCGGTACTGCCGTATCCGAGAGTTTGGTGACCAAGCACGGTATTGGAGGTCTTCGAGCTAGCTTCATGGAGAGGACTTACAGAAGTATTGTGAAGAGTTTGTCGTTGGACAAGAAGGCAGGATTTAGGGAGAAATTTGGTGTAACCGGGGATTTAACTTATATCTGTTACCCGAAGGGAGGTGTGAAAGCGTACGAGCTGAAGGATATTGTCAAGTTCTTTGAATAGACAAAGATATGCCTAGCAGATAACCCTCATAGATTGTACAATAGGCTAGTTATAATGTGTATTTTAGCTATGTTTTCGTGTGAATAATTGCCTCAAAAGCACAAGACGGCAGAAAACAACAACTGTTTTTTGCATGACGAACCCTCTACCGGGACCCAAAAGGATAAAACAACGCAGTCTATAATCTGGCTGGCGAGCGCTTGCCTGATAGGTATTTTACAGTAAGATCAGAAGCTTTTTCGGCCATACCTAAACTCGCCTGGAAGCTGTGGTTACATTAGCCAAAGGGTTTCGCATCGAATGCGACTTACCCCGCAGATCCAATACCATAAGCGTGCACAACCGCCACTTTCCTCCTCTCACCTATACGGCCAATCATGGGTGCGACATCGTACGCGTTACCCTCATTCGCACCTGTACCAACTTCTCGTTCCTCAATTTCCAACCTGGGCCCACCCTCTCGAGCAGGTCTTAACCCCACATTGTGCGAAATGATTTCGATATCCTTCCATGTCTTGCCATTAGGACCTGCGAGCTCAGGCGCGAGGTTATAGCAGTCTTTGAGGATACGTTCCGCTTCTTTCAAGTCGGGGAGAGTAGACCAATTGTCTCTTTGGTAAACACCTCCAAGGACGACATGGCCTTCAGGCCCGGGACGAGGGATGATGTATGCCGGTGGTGGAGGGGTGACTTCTCGACCACTCTCGTCGAGGTCGGCGTAAAAACCTTCGGTGTGCATGATACAAGCCTTGAATCCTGGGGCTCGCACGAGAACCGTCTGACCACGGCCTGGATAGACTTTTTCATCCTCTACGCCAATGAGAGCCTTGGCACCGAGGCCGCTAGCGTTGACGACGAGAGAGACTTTGCCGATACCAGAAAGGTTGTAAGCTTCGTCGAGGGAAGAAAGACGGTAGCGGTGGACGGGGATGCCTAGCGCACGGGTCTCTGAACTGAGATGACGGATGTAATTGGGTGCGTGAAGAACGTAGGAAGCGAAAGAGTGGCCAAACTTCTTGCCTCCTGGGAGAGGCTGGCCAGGAGTCGATTTGAGATTTTTGTACTGCAATCAATGTCAACACTACGTATATGCAAGTACAAGCGGTTGCTGAAATGACAAACTCACATCGAACACAAGATCTTTGAACCAAGGCTCACTCTCAGCATCACTCTTGGGAAGATCCCATACAGAGCAGAAGGGGATCTTTTGGCAAATGTGAGGGTGATCCTTGGCAAGTTTGGCAAGCTTGCCGAACGTGATGGTGTCCCATTCGGCAGCAGGGGTACCGCCTTCAGCAAAAGAGAACCAATTGCAGCCAGCCCAAGGGCTGGCAAAGCCTACGCTAATGCTGTCTTCCGCGAGATCTCGAGCGACAATGGCAACCTTTAATCCACGGTTGTGGAGTTCTCTGGCGATAGATAGGCCAATAACTGTGAACGTCAGCTGGTGTCTGGGCGAGACGACATAGAACTTACCTCCGGAGCCGATAACGACGGCGTCAAAAGACATTACAATAGTTTGTGCGATGATAGACAAGAGGTTGGGATGAGTCTGGGTATCAAAAGTAGGTGTGCCAAAATACGTTAAGAGCTCTGTTTAATATCATGGAAGTACCGGTCATTCCATGCGTCGAGTCGGAGACGAACCATCCAAGCAATGTTCGGCGATTCCGAGCTTTTAAGTAGCCGATCAGCATATCCGACATGCGTAAGACTTGTACCGAGCCAGATAAGGGGTTGTCGCGTGAAATGAGACGTCATGCATGCATTAAAGGCCATGCATCTCTTATGCCCAGCTGGCCCTTGGAATGAGGTAAAAAAGTGCATCTCAACATAGAAACGTCTTAAAGATTATGCCTTTTCTTGGTCGGTCCCACGGTGTGTTTCACTTGCAATCGGGATCTGGCCTTCCCGCCCGGCGCGGGAAGTGCATACGCGAACCTTCGATAACGTTCTGATTCGTCCCTCATCTTTGTTGTTCTTTTCTTTTCTCACACCATCTCGCCGCGATGCAGTCAGAAGGAGGCAGTCCAGAAATAAAGCGCAAATCTTCCAAGGTTGAGAGAGGCAGAGAAGCGTGTACGGAATGTCGCCGCCACAAGGTGTGTGTGCTTGTCGTCGGTCAATACGCCGAGCTAACTCGTCTTATCAAGATCCGATGCAATCCACGACCAGATGACCCAAATCATCTCTATCCATGCTCAAGATGTGAGCGTATGAGTCTGACCTGTGAATTTCAGAAGCATAATCGTGGGAGAAAACGCAAGCATCCGTGAGTCGCACCTCGTTATCAACGGACGTAAAACTGATAAAAATTAGGGTGGCATTGTTGAACGGCGGTTTGATAGATCAAGGATCCAATGGAGAAGGATCATCCCGCGGAGAATACATATCGAAAAGAGAACGGACACCACCTCAAAATTCATCACATTCCTTTGGCGACCCACGATTCCCTTTTATATCGACCGAGCTAGCTGAGCCGACCGGTCCCAGGAAACAGTCAGGGTGGCATGAGAGTGACCTTGAAGCGTATCACCGACATGGTCATCAGATGTCTTTACGGCACATGCTAGCTGACGAGCCGGATGATGATGCTTCTGTGGATGAGGAGGAATCTCGAGACGAGCTGTTGGATGAAGAGGCGGATGGCGAGAGCTCAAGAAAAAGGTTAAGGGTCGCTGTTCAAAAAGGGTCAGACCTTGTGGATGATCCTATAAGGGCTGGATTTGTGACAGAGGAGGAGGGGAGAGCTTTGTTTCATCTGTAAGTTGGTCTTTCTGAGTCTGTAACCCGGGTTGACCCTGCTTAGGTACTTGACGCACGTGAACACGTCCCTCCCTATGTTAGACCCTAGCTTTCACACGCACAGCTATGTCAGAGAGTCGTCCCCTTTCTTGTATACTGCGATTCGTGAGTCAGTCTTTACATCGTACAAGACCATGCTAACACAGCTTAGTCTGCATCATGTCTCGCTATCTTTCTTCTGTATCCCTCAGTGGCCAAGCAGTATCGCCAGAATCAGCTCAATCAGTGCATCAACAAATACTTGTTCTCGCTAGAGACCACCTAACTTGGTCATTCGCAGAGGCCGTCGCGGATATCAATACCGTGCGGGCGATGGTCATTCTGTCTCTGCATAAAGAGCCAGATGATGATAAAGCTGGATATTATGTCAGCAGGGTGGGTCACCTTTGCTATCTGCAATTCTTGGCTGACAATTTACAGGCCATTCTGATGGGTAAGGAGCTTAACTTGGGTAGAATTCCACCCAAGTCTGAAAGTGATCGGATGACCGATAAAGAATTGCAATGTCTGAGATCAAGGCAACGAGTTTGGTTGTGTTTGTTCTTTGTCAACTCCATCTTTAACATGCAGTTCCGACAACCGATGTTGATACTGCAAAATGATCCTCTCGTGGCTACGGCGTGAGCTTTAATATAGATCAGTGAGATAATCGCTAACATTCAGCAGCCATCACTGGCTTAAACGAAGCCGTCCTGAAACTCTCCTTCGAGACTCGCAATTAGTCTGTTCAACGGAATTGCGACGCAAATACTTGCATTATCGTGATTTGCTAGTTGGGTCAGGGCCTGATGAAACGACATACAGAAGTGCTCTATCGCTGTCTATTTTGACAAAGACAATGAATCAAGACTGGGATGTCACTTCTGAAGCTTGGATTAGGGATATCATTGATGGTGAGTCACAATTTGACCGATTTGTAATCATAGCTGAGGAACGCTGCAGTGGGCGGAACATCGAGCCACGTCAACAAGCCTCGTATATGGACGTCTGCTTTACGTCTCAATCTCAACCTTCTCATTGTGAATCAGACACTCCGATTGCCACCCGAAGACCAGCTCGACTTCGGTGCCCCTAGCTCAATACCCGCTTTCCACCATTGTTTGAACGCGGCTACGACAGTATTGGTACGGTTTGAAGGGCTTGATAGACAACAATTGACCTTTGCATCGGATACATTCTTGCATTTTGCTCTGTATGCGGCTACACTTTTGTCTACTGTAAGTTGAAGATGGTTATATCATTAATAGCGGTCGCTCACCCAGCATCAGCTGTGTCGCGGCCAACACCCTTATAAATTCGAAACCGTCGAGATCGAACATTGTCGTCGTCTTATACGTAAAACTGCCGACGCCCTTGAAGGAGCTTCCGCCTATCCACATGACTCCCCCGCTCTTCACGCATACTACCTTCGACGGCTCAACCAATACCTTCCTCGACCTCCCTCCCAGAACCCCGGATCCTCTTCATCCTTCTCCTCGGGCAGCGGTATGCCCAAGCCAGTTGCTAATGGCCAGACGGCCATTGATCCCATACTGCAAAACATGAGTTCCGGCACGACGTCGCTTCATACAGCGTTGACCAACGCTTTGGGTAATGAGCTGGATTTCTTGATGGCTGATTTCCCGTGGATGGAGGGATCGGGCATAGAGTGGCTGAATGAGGGGGAGACTGGTCAGGAACAACCTCAGCAAGTTCATATGCCTCCGCATCCACAAACCGCGAGAATGTCGTATGAAACGGGGCATTTTGGAGCTATGCCGGATAATGGGGGATTTTGACGTTGTATTTGAGAATTTTCTTCTTCTACTATTCAGAAAGTTGTCTTGTGTAAAGCATAGCACATGGTTGTATGAATATATCCTTGGGTTATTGATCTGGCAGTGATAAATTATCCTTGGAAATATTTATTCATAATTCAAACCGACTACAACGAAGATAACCATAACAACGAATCTGAGAATAGCAGAAACTAAGGCCTAAACACCTTCTCCGCTTCCCTCAACTGGGGCCACCTCCAATCAGCTTTCCACATCGTCGTCCCATCTTTACTAAGCACCAGCATCTCCTCCTCCTCCTTCTGCTTAAAATTCCTATCACCCTTAACCGCCTCCGCGACCTCATCCCAAAGAATCTTGTTAAATTTGAGAACCGCAGACGTCTCTTCCGGGGTCAGCATCGACAAACGCAACTGGTGAACTGCCAGATCGGTACCATGGGATGCTTTGCCATTGTACCGTAAGCGACAGGGACAGACTCAATAGCGTACCGGACGGCGGGGAAAGAATATGCTGCGAGGTCTTTGGCGAGAAGCCGAACGGGGAGGTGAACCTGACCGTCCGCGAGAATCTATTAAACGAAAATCAGGAGTCAGTCTGGGTTTGGATAGGTGATGAACAAAAAGAAAATTGATTTACACGACCTAATCGATCGTCGAGTTCGGTCGGAGAAGAGTCCATGGGGATGGGATAGTAAGAGTTCAGGAATTTTTGGGACTGATCGTAAGGATAATATCTAGCGATATTGGGCACCAAATCATCGTATTTCTTGCAGGGATGTACTCCGCGATAGAAAAAGTCCTGAAAAAAAAAAAATCAAGAAAGATTAATCAGTACTGCTGCGCACTTTGAGAAAGCAACCAAAGGGTTGACTGCTGACTTACTTCATCCCTTACGTCCCCGACGACAATACAATGAACACCAGCTTCCCTCAAGCCCTTTGCCAAACCTCCATTTTTCTGAAACTCCATCTCATCCGCTCTTACCCATCCATCATCGCCCACTATGCCACGAAAGGTACACAGCTCACCCATATCCTGAACTGCCTTGATAATCCTATCTGTCGAGAATTTGCTAGTGTCGCGGAGTCCTTCAAGGACGTTTGGGATAGAAGGGTCGATACCGACGCTTTCGCAGAACGCGGTGAACTGGGCGTTACGCGCGGTAGGGGTGAGTGGGTCGGCGAGGATCGCGTTAGATTGGAGGTGGGCGGTGATAAAAGGCGCAGGTTTGGGTGCGAGTCTAGCGGCTTGGTGGACAAGTTGGTGGACAACATGCCCACCGCCGCTCAGCCCACTAAGGTGGATCTGGTTGGGATCACCACCAAAGGAAGCAACATTTTCCTTGACCCACTCAAGGCCAAGCCAGCAGTCTTTGAAACCAAAGTTACCAGAAATTTTGGGTTTTTCGCATCCCAAGAAACCCAAGATGGAAACTCGGTGCCCAAGGAGGACTCGAACTTCGTTGTAGTGCTCAGCAGCAAAGAATTGCTGATTGTAATTCTGTCCAGAAGTGCTGCCGTACTGCAAGAAACCACCATGGATGAAGACTCTCACAGGCAAAAGGGGTCTTTCGCCGGGGGACGAGAGGGGATAATCCGATGGGATGTAGATGTCTGCGAAGAAGGGATTCTCTGTGGGCTTGCCAAGACCTAGGCGGTCGCGGATAGAGTTGGTCTGGTGGTAGGTTCGTTCTGGCTGGGCACAGTACTTGCCATCGACTGTAAATGGCTCTTCAGCGTATTTGTAGCCTTCAGGTAAGGATTGGGGGTCGGTCCATCGAGGGACATCGATGCCATAAGGTACGTCTGCACGAGTGATCAACATCTGAAACCTAAGGATTAAGAAGATCTATATTAAGACTTACTGAGAAAAACCTGGCAACCATTCTTCACACGTCCGCCAGTGATTTTCCCATGCTTTGTGATGGTGGATACTCTCTCAAAAATAGGAAGGGCGAGCTGGTCGCCAGTCATGTCATTGGGACCGATGTCTGTCGTAGGGGGAAAGTTAATAATGGGCATGGTTGTTAGTATAGTAGCTCGAGTTTGGATGTGTGAGCTTATGGAGTGGGAGGCGAAAGGAAGAAGATTAGAAGGACCATCATATACCGCAAATAGCAATCAAGTCCCAATGATGTCCACCAGGGCAACGAATGAAAATCGGATCGGTCTTCCAAGTAAGAATATGCCCGAGAAGACACCGATGTCCTATCTCGTCTTGTCAGCGGTCAACAGCTGAGGCTGTTCTTCTTGACAGATACCGAACGCAAAGTGTCAAAATAAGGTCATATCTCTCGGCTTTGAACGTCCGATATGGATCACCGATACGTCGATCTGAGACCAGAGACTGGTATTCGGACGTCTTCTGAGGCTGATATTGGACATCTGTTAGATTCGTGGAAACAACTGCTAGCGATAAACACCGGAATCAGGCCAAAGACTGGCAGAGGTACTGGTTACCGAGAGATATCCGGCCCAAATCTGCTTTTTTGGGCCGGTTTAGAAGCAACAAACTACGTCTGGCCCAGGATTTGGGCCTATCTCTGTTGTGCTTATCGTGTGTAACTAAGAAACCTTAATTAGCATCCACCTCGGCTACTCAGCTCGGCTTCTTGTCCAGACTCCCAACCATTTACCCTGCAATTCTCTCACTCCTCTCCTTGTTCCCCCCCCTCCCCCCCCCGGCCCTATTCCGCCGTCGCCAAATCGAATTAATTACTTATCAGCTGATACGCCTTATCCCCAAGAGTCATGTTTATATAGATTGCGCCTTCCCCCATTCAAACTTGTCGCTTTCCCAGCACAAGCAAACCAGAGTCTGAGTATATCACGACATCCACCATGGGCGCGTCAATAACTGAAGACAAGGCATACTCTATGGGATCCCAAGAGATGGCTGTACCAGACCTCGAGGGACAGGAGAAGATTGAGAGTTTAGAGAGAGTAGAATCGGCGCGTTCTCATGTGCTTGACGACTTGGGAAAGGGTGAAGGGATCTCTTTTGAGGACTTGCCTATCATCGATGTCAAGTCCGAGGACAATAGAAGAGTGCTTCGAAAGTTGGACTGTGTGAGCTATTTGGTCCTTATCGCTAGATGGCATGGCTGATAAAAATCTTTGTAGTTATTATTGCCTCTCACCATGATTGCCTACACCTTACAATACATTGACCGAAGCGCTATGAGTTATGCTGCCGTTTTTTCTTTTCGCACAGATCTCCACCTCGTGGGCACCCAATATTCTTGGTTAGGAAGTTGTTTCTTCCTTGGTTACTTGTTCTTTGAATTCCCTGGATCGTAAGTCACTTGCTTAATCCCATTTCACTTTGTGTTGCTGACACATGTACAGATACATCCTGCAACGTCTTCCTCTTTCCAAAATCATGGGAACATCAATCGTCATATGGGGTGGTCTCCTGATGTGCTTGGCTGCCCCTCGTTCTTTCGGGGGAGCCGCTGCAATCCGCACTCTGTTAGGCTGCTCCGAAGCCCTCGTTACGCCCGGTTTCGTCCTTCTCATCAGTCGATTTTACAAACGCGAGGAACAGCCTTTACGAGTTGGTTTGTGGTACTGCTGTAATGGATTAGGATCTTTTATTGGTGCTTTGGTTAGCTATGGGATGGGACACATCCATGTAGACAGTGTTCCCAACTGGGCTTGGATCTTCATCTTCAAGTACGTTCCCGTTCCCCATACATCACGTAGTGATACAAGACTAACTTTTGGAGTATAGTGGGGGCATCACCGTCATTTTTGGAACCGTCTTTCTCTTTCTCTGCCCTGAAAATCCCCAAACATGCAAGGTCCTTAACGCCCACGAGAAACGCGTAGCGTTAGAGCGTGTACGAACTAACAGATCATCCTTGGGCAGCAAGATAATCAAGTGGTACCAAGTCAAGGAAGCACTCTGTCCTTGGATTTGCCCACAAGGATGGTCTTATTTTTTCATCGTCATGTCTCTTAGTTTACCTAACGGCGGTATTGGCAATTTCCTTCATTTGATCGTGGGCATCTCTTCCTGTTCCTCTTTCCATATCGATTCTAATCATTGGGTATAGCTTCAATCATACGGATACACCTCTTTCCAGACCATTCTTATGGGTCTTCCCCAAGCTGCCATGCAGGTCGTCTTCCCCCTCTCTGGCGCTATCATCGCTCGAAAAGTCCCCAACGCCCGGCTCTACGTCCTCACGGCGTACATGCTCCCGAGTTTGGTCGGTGTTATCATCCAGTATAAGACGCGTAACAGCGGTGCTCTTTGTAAGCCACTTCCTCCACTTCTCTTGCCGTCACATAGTTCGTAAGTTGATACATTCATACTTTCATAGTGTTCGGTTACTACATCCTCGGATCATATGTCGCTTCCCTCGGTATCTGCTTCGCCGCCCCAGGCGCCAATGTCGTCGGATACACCAAACGAGTCGTCGTCGGTGCCATGGTCTTCATCGCCTACGCCCTCGGCAACGTCGCCGGTCAATTCTTCTGGAAATCGACCGAATCCCCACCGTACCGTAGTGGGATGCTCGCTTGTATGGTCTGTTTTGCAGCTACAATCCCCATGGGGTTTAGTCTGAGGTATTATTATGTGTATGAGAATAAGAGGAGGGATAGGTTACAAGCGGAGATGGGGGAAGGAGCGGAGAATGATCAAGGGGACTTTTCGGATAGGACCGATGTCGAGAATTTGTCGTTTAGGTATGCCCTTTAAGCGGTGTAGTTTGAATATCAAAAGTTGTTTCCCCACATTTTCAATAATTTTCCTCGGAGTTGTTTTACCTAGATATATGTCGTAGTTGTCCGTTATTATGGTTGTAGAGCATGTATAGTACTCGTAGACTAATCAGCGATGATGGACATTGCTCTTCTCTTACTGCAATAAGTTCTAAACAGATCACCCAGTATGTGACCTGTCACTTGCTCTTGTAAATGAGAAAGCCGACAATAATAGAGAAGGGGACTCATTTAATAATAGAGAAGGGGACTCATTTATTCACAACATTCCTTTATTGAGAGATGTGAGCTGATGGCCAGGTAGCCCCTGTGCGCTACATAAAGACGTTCATTCGCCTGGCAGGACGGATCAGTACTTATAGTTTTGTTATACAAGCAAGCCGGAGGTAGCGCTCGGTTACCCTTAACCTCTTCCCTCTGCTCCCTCATCTCAGTGACAGTTTTCCAATGTCCACTCAACAAGCCTCTTCAACTCGGTCCATTGTCTTTCCCTCATTTTGGCGTCATTTCCAGGTTTGGCTTTGGCACATTCATCCACGAAAGCTTTCGCATCTGAAGGATCTGGGACAAGGGGATGGGACCTCACGTGAGAGTACCAGCTGTGACGAAATGGTCAAATCAGATGAAATTCTCTTGTTGTGCTTCTTCAGGCCAAAGACGTACTATTTGGAGTTCCAGTAATCACCTTGTGAATATTTATTATCAGTTCATGTGCGTTGCCCGCTGGAAACGTTTCGAAAGTCTCACCTTCACGTCTGTGGAGAGTGGCATGTAATAAATCTGCGGTTGGATCACCTTCATGATCTTGAGCTATCAAGTGACAATGGTTAATATCATCGTTCGCAAGATGTAATGCTGCACACGCCTTGTCAGAATTCTTCACCCAAGCCAGGTAGAAAATAAGATAGACTGACCAGCTTTGACATATTTATGTGCATTCAGTCCTTTAATTGCCTTCACCAGATTCTTGTCGTACACCTCAGAGCCAGGTTCAAGAGGTGGTAATGTCGGCCGAGCGAAAAGATACGTCACGACGGCTTCTGTCGTTGTGAATGCCATCTTGGTTGTAATATGTTGATGTGCTGACTTGAAAACAGGTGATATACTGATCCTTGAGGAGTTCGTACGGGCTTTTAACAATGCAGACATGAAAAGATGCAAAATTCTACTCGTTTCTTCTCGCTCCAATGTCAATTGACCGTTTTGACGGTCCGGTCGGTCTCTTCCCAAGCCTTCTTCTGATGATCGGTGAGAAGAAATCCGTTTCGGAAATGACCGAATATACGGGGGGAGACTTGTGACGTAATCTAAGATGTATTAAGCATGCCTAACACAAATCTGCAAAAGCTCCAGTTAATAGGCTCGCGATTGTTATTGCTCTTGCCGCTCGTGCGTCTTCGGACTGTCTGTCCTCCACGCAGAGTGGTTGGTTGGGCGGCGGCTAATCAGCATCTCCATTTTGCAACTGCACTTTATGTTGCTTCGACTCTACAATTACAACAGCCACTCGTCAAACGGCTGCTGCACCGCCCACTTGCAACTCTACCGCCTCAATAACAAAAGCGCATCTGATAATGTCAGCTGGCCAGACATACTACGAGTTCTACCGAGGATCCAGGCATGTCCAGTTTTCCTTCTGACTCGTCCCTCATATCACTGTCTTGGGACTAATCATTTTTGTTGAATCGTATAGCATCGGGACAGCTCTTACGGATGCGCTTGATGAGTTGATCACGCAGGGAGATATTCCTCCCCAACTGGCTATGCGGGTGCTTCAACAAGTTCGTTCTCAATGTGTTTGTCTCTCAATGTTCTGCGCATTGACTGAAACGGATTTCCATTAGTTTGACAAATCCCTGACTGAATGCCTTCAAAAAGGTGTTAAGAACAAGACCACTATCAAGGGCCATCTTTCAACTTATAGATTATGTGACGATGTGTGGACGTTCGTTGTAAAGGATCCTCAATTTAAGATGGAAGGCGTTGGCGCCGGGTAAGTGTCCCGACTTGCCTCTCTTCCCTTTTTTCAACATGCCAAATATTTGAAAGTGTCGATGCTGATATTTTGTCCATCTAGATCTGAAATGGTCACCGGATCCAAGATCAAGATAGTGGCGTGCAAGAGCGGCGATGCGGCAGATGGTAAGAAAGCCGGAGGTGCAAGAGAATAATGATGGTCGAGGGACCGTGGGACGTTTGTCGTAGGACATAAGGATCTGAGCTGTATTGCTTGTGCACATTTTGATTTGTATGTATCATTAGATATCAAAAGCTAGGCCAATATGAGACAAATGCAACTTCTAATCAATATTGTGATACATTATTTTGTTTCGATTCTTCAATCAGTTTCATTTGATTCTTCTGTTGCTTCTTTATGATATTAGTTGACGAATGTCGCCAACATCTATCAACTCCACCCTCAAAAGGCTCAGATCGATTTGACGGTGGTCGATTTCTCTTGGAAGAGTTCCAAAGGCGATGCAGGCAAGTCAAAAATGGGAGTCACGACCCTCCAGACAAACTCAAGGATATACGCCCCTATATTGAGGTAGGCGTAAAATACCTAGCAACTTGAATTAGTCTATTCAAACCCGAAAGAAGTACAATTTCGAGAATTTTGCTCACCATTGGGATGACACCCATGAATATATTTCCAATCACGCCACGCCTCCTGATTGTATCCCAAAGCTCCGTCTCTACGATCTCCCTTGCCTTGGTGATTTTGAAAGGTCCTGTAAGCCTGTAGAACGTGGGAAACGCTGCCCCGAAACTATCATCGCAATTCATCTATCAGCACTTCCATCTTACCAAGCAAAAAAATTAATTAATTCACCAGTACACAAACAAGACGAACAACCCGTAATCCCACCATAACCTCAACAGCCCCGGAGCGGAGCCAATGTCTTTTGCTAGGGTTGACATGTAGGTAGAATAGTCGACGCCGTATTGGATACGCGAAGTGGGCGAATGGAGGAGATGATATGTCTCTGGTGAAACAGGGATTGGGACACGTTTTTCTGTGAGGAGTATAAAGAGCTGGGCTTGCATCTCTGCTATGGGCGGGATAGCACCTGCATCGTTGTATCTGGTAAGTGTCTGGCTTTTTTTGGCCCAACGTTTGAAAGAGGACGGATTATGACTCACCGACACCAGGTCTAACAAATCCGATAAACGCAATACTTAGATCTTTCGTACTGGTGATCCCTCTGATTTCGCAATCCTCGGGACCTCGCGGGTAGCCTTCACCCAACCAACTCCAATCCTGTCTATATCCAGTACACAACACGACCAAATCAGGTTTACACTCGTCTTTCCACGCAGTCTCTTTTCTTCTATGTTCCGGAGGGGCCGGAAAGACCGCTCTTCCTTCAGAGTCAAACCCTTGTGGGAAGGGGACGATGTCAATTTTGGGATCACCAGGCGGTGGAGGAGGGTCAATATAGTGCGCGATCCAGCGATGGATAGGAGAAAGGGAGTAAAACGGTCGATTGATAAATTGCATCGCTTTCGCGGATTTATTGAGGAAGACGTATGCGCGTCCTTGTCTTTCAGGGGGCAGCTCTCCAGCCCATTGGTTACACCCGGCCATAGTACCTGTGAGTACCCAAAGAAGACGCTTAATGACTAGATCGGAAATGAACCATCTGATATGCGATGCTGCCACCCAGGGATGAACATAGGCAGTCTCAAAGAGCTATCGTTGTAAGGTCAGTATACTGTATGTAGGTCTCTTGGAAAAGATGGGAGGACTCGCGTTTGTTATAAGACCATCAATGGGAAGTTTTCCATCAAATGTAGTTCCCAATACGCGAAAATTGTTGAGTACCTTAGGAAAGGACAAGAACCCAGTTCGGACACCTAACCATACCTTCTTTGCAGGTGCCATAATTGCTTCGTACCCTATATCCATCCCTGTCTCCCCACATCCCAACACGAGCACTTTCTTGTCCTTCAACTGGTTCCGAGACTTGTAGGCAGAAGAATGGATCCATTTTGGTGGTTCAGGGATACAAGGCGTCGAGTTGAGCCCAGGAATAAGGGGGATGTTGGGAGTGACGTGTAGACCGGTGGTGATGATCACCCTTTTGGCAAGGACGATGAGGGGATCACCTTGGGGAAGCCCGTTATCATTGAGTGGCTGGATAGTGGCCCGATGTTTATAGAGATCTTTACTATCTGATGAAGCATATTCGAGGGAGACAAGCTTGGTGGATGTACGGATCATATGCCTCAAATCAAAATGGTCGATGTAACAGTTGAGATAGTCCACAAAGTTAGGCAAGGAAGGGTGATCAGGAGAGTCCAGAGGGTATCGGAAGTCGGAGAAACAAGTTAGTTGCTTTGAGCTTACCAGCTCAGCATTTTGGTAGCCTCTCCATCTGCATTAGACAAAGAGCCCATCAGTTGAAGCCTCCCACAAAAATAAAGGTATACCTGAAAGTTCCCCCAATCTCAGACTCCATGTCTATGAGCAACGGCTCCTCCCCCTCGGACCACGCTTCACCATACTCGACAGTATACTTGAGCGAGACGATGCCTGCCGGACCACCTCCGACAACGAGGGTGGATATTTGCCTAGGGAAACTCATGGGTGATATTGAAATATTGGATGGGAATATTTACCGTACAACGACTATAGACAGACTATAGAAGAAGACTGAAGGACTCGCTCTATGACCGTCGGTTCTCCACTCTCCCCGCTCTTATTAAGGTTAATTAATAATAACCGGTGGAGGTAACAACGGCGATCGAGGTTCGTTTCAGAAAGTTATGACGTGTCTCCATTGACCCATCACAAAAGAAGGTCGATCGATGGTGGTACGAGGACGGGCAAAGTGGAGTCGGTGGCTGTGATGATCTTTTGTTATGGTGCATGCAGTATGTATATTTTTTTCCGCACGTCATATACAGACAATTTCAAGTTCTCGATGATGGCAATAAATAGTGTATATAAGATGCAAGAAAACGGAACTTGAAAATCGCATTTTGACTACCCCGCAGAGACTTCCTTCTTCCCAACAAGCAACTTTATCACTCTGTCATGTCAGTCAGTCAGCGATCTGCGTTCGTAACGGGCTGCGCTTCACCTAGAGGCATAGCAGCCCAGATAACAGCTTCTTTGGCAAGCAAAGGATACCTTGTATTCGCTTCAGCAAAGACCTCTGAAAGTTTGGGGCACCTCCAAGATAAGTGCGAGGCGAGTTTCTGGCTAGTTTCTTCGCGGCGATAGCTTTCTTGGCTGATGACATGCCATCGTGAAAAGCCGATGGTCCTCGATGTCACCGACGAACAAAACATTGCGCAAGTAGTAAAGTCCGTTTCCGAGAGAACGGGTGGCCGCCTTGATGTCCTCGTTAACACTGTGGGTTGTCTGGGCTGTCACGAAAGTCCTTAAAATTACCGGGTCGCTCATTCCCTTTTCACACATCTCCTCTTCTCAACAAATTAGGCAGGCATTGATACCCTTTGCCCCCTCCTTGACACTTCCCTCCCGGCTCTCCGGGAGGTCCTTGAAACCAACACCATAGGCCCTCTTGCTCTTATCCAAGGCTTTGCCCCTCTCCTTGTCAAAGCCGCCAACGAGCCTGTCCCCGGTACAAATCAAGTTCGCCAAAGCGTCATCGTCAACATGGGTAGTCTATCCAAGGCCGGTTTTACTTGGAAGGGTGGGTATAGTATGAGTAAAGCGGCTTTGGAGTGCATGACAGAGGTTTTGAGGTCGGAGATGATGCCCCTGGGTGTGCAGGTCATCAATTGCCATATCGGTGAGCGAATCAAACTTTCCGTAACCAGGAAATCTTCTACGACGAACAGTACACTGATTGATTCATTCTGGCGCTCATATAGGGACCGTCAACACGGATATGTACTTTAACCAAAAGATCTTTGACAGCAAATCCCCAAACCCCACGCCTTATTACCCCAACTTCTCAATGATCGCCGACAACATGACAAAAGACTCTCAAAAAGCCGAGAGGATCATCATGAAAGCCGACAAGGCTGGGCAAGATATCGCAAAAATCATTGACAAGGTAAACCCTCCTGGATTTATCAGAGCGGGCAGTTATGGTGCGCTTTTTGATTGGGCTGCAGCGATCCTTGATTTTATTGGGTTGAAGAATTGGTTTTGGGGCAGACAGTTTTATACTCATCTGGTGCCAAAGCCAGACCCAAAAAAGACTGCTTGAATTTCTTTTATTGCTGAATTTGAATGGGCAGGTCTTTGTCAAAAGTTGATATTTCTGTAGCAATTATTCGATACCGAAGAGAAAAGTGCGCTCGTTGCTATTGCAAGCCACATCATGTATATCTTTTGTTCGAGGTCCCCGATTCAACGTGATGATTGTCCAAGCCATAAAATTCCATGCAAGCCATATCATATCTAGACAATTTTGATTCTGAACCAACCATCGCTTTTTCTCTTCCACTACTACTCTCCCATGTATAGTCCTTACAAAAACAAAACGAAAACCCATCTTAAACCATGTTTCTCAACCCGCTTCCAGCCAAACCGACTTGGCTCAATCCATCAACCACGCAGACTGTACCCTTGTACTCTGGCAAGTACTTGGCGCCAGAGTACGCGCTTTCTTCATATGGTGAGCCCTCGTAAATGGGAGTATGGGTAGCAGCGCAAATATTGAATGATGCGTTTTGGTCGTAGGCGATTTCGTGGGCGTCTCGAGGGTTACGCTGGCCTCGGGAGATGACAGCACGGGCCTGATGAGACAATGTCAATGTACTATTCCGTTATATAACACTTCAAACCAATGCTAGACCTACTTGAGTAATGACAGCCTGACCAGGCTGTGTCTCGATCAACCTCCTAGCAAACACAGCAGCGGTGGCGGTGTTACCCGCATCAGAGAACACCTTCATCGCACTACGCAATGCTAATTGGATATGTTGAGTAGCAAGTTCGCAGTGAGTAAAGTAAGCGGCGAGCTCAAGGTTTCGAACGACGTTTTCGGGATCTTGGACGGCAATTCGTCGTCGTTCAACTTCCATAGTGAGGCCAATGATGTATTCTCGACAAGAGGTGACAAGCTCCTTTATCTGTTGTCCGTGACGTTAGTACATCGCGTGCAGGAGTCATCACCAAGGGTAAACTCACCTCCTCAGCATCTTCCTCGGATTCAACAACTACCAACAAAAGTTTTGACAATACATTTTTGAACGTTGCAAGCGCCTCAACAAATTTACCCCTAGCAAAGTACTTGTTGGCATCGGCCACCTCGGTTGCCTTCAGCTCGTTATAGTTGAGAGGAACGGCAGGCAGGGCGTCGCGAAGTTCGGCGGTTTCGGGATTTCGGCGAACATTGAGTCGAAGAGGAGGGAGGGAAGCGTTGGCAGGGACGTAAACGTGAGAGTGTTGGTAGGCTTGGAGGAACAAAGGCTTAAGAGGTTCAAAGTTGACAACGCCGACTTGCTTATTGAGCAACTAAGTAAAAATAAATCATTAGCTCACTATTTCATCGTCATGAAAGCAGATCAGTCCATCCACTCACAAGCATGGCAGATTCGAAAGCACCGGCGGCTGCATGGTCGATAGCCAATGCAGAGTTATTTTGCCAAATCTCATCCTCGCTCGCACCAGGCTCGACACCCTGACTCAAATCCGCCTCAGCCAAAACGTCTTCACCGTCAAACTCTTCCTCTTCGACATCAGGCACTTCGACGTTGGCGTCAAGATCCCATCCTTCATCCTCATCAGCAGCTTGCTCCTCTCCTTCGTCTTCCTCAACAGGAACATCCGCCGCCCAAGCATCCAGTTGTTCTCCACTTTCTTCACCGCCGATCAAAGCGTCGACACCACCGTTAGCAAGTGCTCGGTCAAAGAAGCTCTCACCAAGGTCCTTGAGAGGCCAGTTGGAGTCGGATTGAGAGAAGGTGATGGGAGGGGGGGCGAGGGAAGAGTGACCAGAGTTCTGAGGGGGAGGAGGCAGGTCATCCTCGGTCAAGCCAGCTTCATCAAGAATCTCCAAGGCAAGGTCGTCAAGGCCGTTGGTTTTGGCAGTGTAGTAAGCGAGGGGGTACTGGCCAGTTTCACGAAGCACAACGACACGAGATCGAACGTCACCGAGGTACAAAGAGTTTTGGAACCTAGACATATTGTCGCCTCGTTTGCCAGCGATGACTTGCATCATATTAAGCTTCTGGGTGTTGCCGGTGATCAAATAGAGGAAGGAGAGCTTGTCGAAGTTTCTAGTCTTCTGATACGCGGTCTCGACAATCTGTAATGTATTAGTAAGGCGCGACATGTAACGTAAAACCAACACTCACTTGATGATTACCTTGCTGCAACGCAGCGGCACCCAACCTCTCCCAAACGTCATGCCTGTCAACAGCCCTAGCCATCTCCAACGCAACCGCCAAGTTACCACACTCAATAGCAAGATCGAACCTAGTCTGCTCATCTTGCACAAAGTGGAGAGCGATCTCGGGGTATCCCTTCTTCTGAAGATAACCAATGATACTCTGACCAACAAGATTGCTATTTCGAATGATATGCAAGACTTCATCATAGTTCTTGCGGTTGAGAGCAAGCTTGAATCGGTACTCAGCAGGGTCAATGTTAATAGCCTGCGGCTTGGCGGAACGGTCGAGACAGTGAACGACAGAACCCTTGACTCGAGTGAGGTACACAGGCTGTTCAAGAGTTTTGATGATCCCGTTATCACCTTGAGAAAGAGCGTACTTGATGTGGTTCAAAGTGGTGTATATGAGCACACCGCTGTCGTCCCAAGCGGCAGACTTGATTCGAATCGTCTCGTGGATGAGAGCGCTTTGAGAAAGAGACTTGTTGGCAATGGTGATTGTGTGCTTGCTCAAGAGGGCGACCATGTTACCATCGGTGCTCCATACAACATACTTAACGGGAGGGGTATTGATTTCGGCAACAATCTTTTGCTGCTGAATGTCGAAAAGGACTACAGAAGAAGGAGTGGCGAGCAAAATGGACGCCGTACCGCCGTAAAATATCTCAGACGTCTGGACAGGGCACTTGATAGTCTTGGTGATAGAGTTGGAAAGATCCTTAATTTCGATGTTCTGGGCACCCTTGTCGAGGACTGCGAACCTGTTCCTTGCCACGAAGAGCGCACAGAACCCTGTACCCTTCTTACCGTCTGAAGGCACATCCCTGCCATCCTGAGCAGTAGGCGCAGTAGACTTGGGCAGAGTGATAAGTTCATAGATACCGTTATCAGAAGGAGATGTCACGATAACAGCTCGTTCAGCGGGGTTGTAGCTGAGGGTTCGAGGAGGAATGTATTGGGAGCCAAACTTGCGGACGGAGCAGATGCCTTGGCTGTTACCGCTAGATATGTCGGCCATGCGTACAACCTTGTCTTTGATGTAGAAAAGTTGATTACCAGACAAGGAGAAGGGGGGACGCTCTCGTTCAAGCTTAAAGACTATCAGACCGTTGTCGTGGCCAGCAGCAAACAAGTTGAGCTCAGGGTGGGCAGTTAACACCCAAAACCTATCGTGTTCCCGCCTAAAGGTCTGGACGGCTGTTCTCTTGGTCATGTCCCAAGCCCTGATAGTCTTGTCCTCACTCGCACTCAAAATCAACTCGTGCTTGGGGTGGAACATAGTCATGGAGACGTTGTTGAAGTGACCTCTGCAGCTGTCCACTTCCCAGGCTTTGGTTTCGGACATAAGCCAAAGCTTGACTTGGCGGTCATCACCACAAGAGACGATGAGGGGAAGGGTAGGATGGAAGGAAGCCCAGTTGACACCTCGGTCGTGACCTTCGAGGACATACTTGACTACAGCATCGGTGTTGCCAAACAAATCAGCTTGACCCTGGCTGGCACGAGCGATTTGTTCTTCGGCAGACATGGGAGCTTGAGAAGCTTGGTTTTTCTTGCGGAGACCGGAGATGTCCCATACACGAACGGTAAGGTCCATAGAGGCGGAGATGACGAGGTCGTCCCACGGGTGAAATTGTGCGCACATGATGTAGTGGTTGTGGCCGGTGAGGATGGCAATACAAGTCCTTGATTGCCAGTTCCAGATTCTGATAGTCTGGTCGTCGGATGCAGAGATAATCCAGGGGTATTCCCGATGGAAGAAAACAGTTCGGACATAGTCGAGATCTGCCACTCGTCAATGACACATTCATAAAGCTGTTCGAGTCACTCACGGCCAGTCAGAGTAAAAAGGCATTTTCTTTGTTTGTAGTTCCACACCTTGATCTTGTAATCATCACCACCGGAACAGAAGATGGGTTGAGTGGGGTGAAAACAGATACCTCGAACAGGACCTAACATATGTTAGTACTGCCATTGAATTCTCCTATGAGGAGTCACTTACCATCATGCTCATCATATCGGTCCACTAAAGTGCCCATCTGGTAGTTCCATAGTTGGATTGTTCCATTATGCAAGGACGCCGCAAGCAAGGGCTGCTTTGGGTCTACACGAGATGTCAGCGCGGGACCATGCTCCGTGCTCCTCTATGCTTCTTCAGACGTACGGAAGGCGATGCCCTTAACTCTTGGGGATTTGCTTTCAAACTATGCAAATGTGAGCTCCGATCTAATCCAGGATCCCAGCTGTATGACTGACCTTTGTGAGCATCTGCATCTTGCCCCGAGGATCTCAATCCTTCTTGGTCGTTCTCCAATAGTGTTGCGAGTCAGAAGAAGCGGGAAATCGGAGTGGACTGGTGCGGACGGCCTGTTATTCTCAGCGCTGTCGACTGATATACGATTTTGGGGAGAGTTTGGAGAGTATAGAGTTATGGGACGTTGTGGGTAATGGGTCTCTGTTGTCGGACGTGACGTGGTGAGCGGAGGGTGAGCGCGCAGAGTGCCACATTGCTTAACTCCGGCATTCTCCGATCACACCCAGTGGGTCTTCTCTATCGGCCAACTATTATTAGAGACGTCCTGCCTCGTCCGTCTGTCAGCAATTACTTACTGCATGCTGCGTTGTTTGGGGGAATCATGTGTTCTCAGTTATGTCAAAACTCTACAAGGAATTGGGTGTCTATAATTGCTCAAGCGGTTGGATTAATAACGACATGCAATAAAATCACGTTCATTCACAGTTGTCTGCTCTACAACTCATCCTTGGTCTCCTTCCCTCTTTTATGCCCATGGCCATGCGAATAATCCTCCACCTTTTTTCCGTCCCTCTCCAAATCCCTCTTGATCTGCTCCGCATGCTTCCTCACCAAACTCTCCGCTGCCTGTCGCGCACTTGCTGCCCGGGCCTTAACATCTTCAACATACTCTCCAGCAGTCTCCGGGGTAGGTGTAGCTCCAAGAATAGAGGACGCTGAGCGGGTAGCAGAGTGGATGGAGGAGGAAGCTTCTTTTTGCAAAGACGAGAGGATGGAGGATCCAGTTGAGAGAGCCTCGGCGGCGGTGGAAGAGCCAACAGAAACGAGGGATGAGAGGTAGCTAGATGCAGAAGAAGCCAGAGGCTCTTGGGTTGAGACGGCACCAAGAACTTCTTGTATCTGGGTAGCAAGCCTGGAGGCTTGCTCAGTCACGGCCTCAGCAGCATCGATGACACCCTCGCTAGCAGCATTATAAACAGACTCGGCGTACTCCCCGGGCGTCTCGGGGGTAGGGGTACCTCCAGCAGCCTTAACCATACTCCTAGTCGCGTCGTGCACATTGCTACCCGCAGTATCATAAATTGACGCGACACCCTGCTTGACGACACCAGCGATAGACTCAAGATACTCCTTTGCATACTCGGGGGAAGGCGTAGCTCCAGCAGCGCTAAGAGCAGACCGGGTAGCAGAGTGAACAGAAGAGGATGCATCGGTAGCGACGGAAGCAGCGGATTCGGTGATCACAGAAGCAACTGAAGCGGCAGAGTCGGTCGCGGCGTGATATGCAGACTCAATGTGTTCGGCCGGAGATTCGGGAGAGGGTGTACCACCGACGGCGCTCACAGCGACTCGAGAGGCATCATGCGCAGCAGAGCTCGCGGCCGCAATCACAAACTCGACAGTCTCACCCAAAGACTCGGGAGTGGGAGTGGCACCGATGGCGAGAGAAGCTGATCTAGTGGCGTCATGGACAACAGCAGAAGCGGCACCAGCAAGAGACTGAAGACCCACTTGAGCGGCAGAGTAAACGCTCTGAATGTGCTCCTTGGGAGATTCAGGAGAAGGAGTGGCGCCAACAGCCTTGGAAACTGACTTGGTCGCCTCGTGAAGGCTCGAGCTGGCTGCAGAGATGACAGAGTTGACAGCAACATTAGCAGCGCTGTAAACGCTCTCGCCGTGCTCTCTAGGAGACTCGGGGGTAGGGGTACCACCAGCGGCCTTGATGATAGTTCGAGTGGCATCGTGGACATTTGAGCTAGCGACAGAAAGGATAGAGTCGACGCTAGATTTAGCTTGTTCGACGATACCGGCGGTCGTAGTTTCACCCGAAGCAGCACTTAAAGCACTCATCACTTGTTCCTTGCCCTTGCCGATGATACCAGCGGCTCCCGCAACACCTGCAGCGGCAGCACCAGCCTCGCCTACCACAGGGAGGATGCTGACCTTTCCAGGCTCAGGCTTCTTCTCCTTGTTCTTCTCCTTCTTCTCCTTCTCTTCCTTCTTAGAATCCTCAACAGCTTCCCTGGCTTCGATACGGTCAAAAGCAGTCCTCTTAAGTATGCCGATTCGAGTTCGGAAAGCCTCGTGAATGTCATCAAGCTCGAGACGAAGTTCAGCGAAAGGTTTGGCCAGAGTGGGATCTTCGGAGATCTTGGCGTACTTTTCCTTCCAGCTGTCGGCGACTTTGCGGACTTCGTGGTACTTGTCCCAGTCCTTGACAGTGGTTTTGTCAGAAGAGGACATCTGCTATTTGTTAGCTTTACGTCAGCGAGTAGTATGGGTGCTCACCTTGGCCGCCAAGGCTTGGTAGTCATTACCCAAAATCGCATCCAACTTGTCAGATTGGTCCTTTACAATAGGCTTCCTCTCATCATAAACCCTCTCCTTCAACAAATCCAGCCTCTTCTGAATCTTTTCCACCGTCTTCCTGACCCTATTGTCAGACGTGCCGCTGGACATCTTGACTTGATCCCTGGTCAAGCTGGTGGACTGGGTATAGAGCTTGTCAAGACCCTTGAGGACATATTCAATCTCCCGATCAATCTCGGAACGCATGTTTGTGGCAAATTGGGGGAGCTTGTGGTTGAGCACATCCCTCTGGAGGTCTTGGATCTGGAAAAGAAAGCATAGTTAGCATTAGTCTACAATGTGATCAAGGAGTATTTCATTCAATTTACCTTTTCCTTCACCTGAGCTTCACCTTTCTTGCCCTCTTCGTTAATCTTGACCTTCAGGTCCTTAACAGCGCGGTCAAGCTCCTTACGGTCAAAAGGTTTCTCTTTGACTTCTTCCTTCACCTTCTTGGGTTCAGACTTGGCCTTGCCCTTGGGCCCAGCCTTGGTCTCAGCCTTCGCGATCTTGAGCTTCTCCCTGGTCTCTTCGCGCTTTGACTTTTCAGCGTCGCCAAAATAATCATCCATCCCACCCCTGGATTCCGCAGCAGTCAAACCGGTCACGGGCAGCCAATCAGCCAACATGCTCAACAGAGACTTGGGCTTTTCAGGGGTCTGGGGAAAGACAGCCTGATACACTGGCTGGACGTAAGAGATGTGGATGTGCTTGTGGTAGAGGGCGTAATAGGGAGCAAGGAAAGCGGAAGCCTGTTCGACGTAAGGGCCGACGTGAGGCTCGAGATAGACTCGGTACTGGGCGCAGGCGTGGCTTTGAGCAAATGTCAGCAGTGAATAAACGAAACTTAATTACTCACGCTTTGAAAAGCTTCCAAGTCTTGCTGATGTACTGCGCTCCAATCTCTAAGCCTCTGACAGCCCTAGGTCCGAGGACCTGGGTGGCAATTCTCTTAGCCTCCACACTTGCTCGGAGGGCATAGGGCTTGCTCCACTGGTAAGCCTGGTTTCCTTTCTCGGATGAGATCGTGTAGCCCTTGTGCGCGTATCTACCAGCATGCCCAGTAAATGGGTGGCTCGCGGCATACTGATAGAACTTTGTCACGTAGTCTCTAGTCTGGTTGGCGTAGACATTCGCTTTGGCTACGTACGGCGAGGCAAAGGCAGAGATGCGGGCAGTATAAGGGTCGGCAAACGTATGGTACTTGGCCCTGAAATAAGGGATGTGAGGCTGGATAAAGGTGAGATAAAACCTCCTCACACCTCGGCGGATTCGATTGACAACAGGCTTGATTGGTCCGTTCCAGGCCTTGACGCCGATTTGCTTGGCCTGACGCGAAGCAGGTTCAACATAGTCGATATAAGGAGCAGAGGTGGTGATCTTGGTGTGTAAGTCGTCAAGGATAGGATAGATGTAAGGCTGGAGCACCTCGCGATGATAAACATTGGCCGGATAGCAGAGGACCGGATGTGACTGGTGTTCGGGATAGCCGAGGGGAGAGAGAACAAATTTGTTCAAAGCGGATGGAGGGCCAGGAGGAGGACATAGGACTGTAGAGGCAAGCGAGAGGATGATGAGGAAAGGAATAGTGCTGACAAGTGAGAAAAAACCCCAAGGGTATCTCTTTGCCGTAGCTACAGTTCTTTTTGGCAGCGTCTGTCGCAACAGTTAGTCAAAATCAATGTTCTCATACGACACGCGACCAACCTTTGCAACCGCAGCGGTCTTGTTCGCAGCCACAGTAACTTTTTGGTTTACATTTTGGCTAGATGTGGATCTCGGCGTTGTGGGACCGTCCTTCTATTTCATCAGCTCGATTCTTCTGGCTCTCAGTGATACTTACGTAGAACTTGGGAGTGGATGGGGCACTGAGGTTTGGTTGGCTGGTCTTGCGCGCGGTAGGCGGAGTGCCCGAGGGTACTCGCTTTACAAGGGGAGGTGGCTCTGACGCCTTGGGCTTGCTCTTCGACATTACCTGTTATTTTGAAGATCGAAGATGTTCTTGACGGGAAGTGTCAGGTGCAGCGAAATGTTGATGCTCCAGCTTTCTGTCGAAACGTCATCACTTATGTGAGGGGGTGAAATATATTTACATTTCCACTTCCTCCCAAACGTTACATAAGCCCATCTTATCTCGTGCCTGAAGATTCTGCGCACGTGCGTGATCAGCAGCGTATCGATGGCCTTCCGGCATTATCACCATTTTTTCATGCCAAGTAAAGATTCTTCTATGTCTAAATAAACAAACTTGCTCAGCGAATAGCTGCCACATCCTAGCTCATGAGACTGGCCCTGAATGAAATACGGCAAAGAGTTTCAGCAGCTTCTCGATAGCTCCGACTTTCCAGAGGAGTGGAAATCTTCTGCTATCGAGTATCGCCGGGTGGGTTTGTTTCGGATACGATCATACTAGCTACACACTGAAGTGACTCATCTAGCTCAAGAAGATCATCAAAGATGTAGTCGCAGAGCTCACTTCCATGGGCCTTTCACCAGATATTCTCAACAAACTGCTCGTCGCAGACAATCATTCCGTGGTATCGGACAGGCGCAACAGCAATAGCAGTGGAACACCCGAAAATGAGCTTATAGAGTTTGAGTTTGAGAGTGAAGAAGGCAGTCCATCCGTGTTTCGGTCCGGACGTCTTCCCTTGCACCACGAACCGCAAGAAGTTCTGGTCGATCCGGTACTCGATGACGACAGATACCTCAGCACCGATAACTTACATCACCCTCATCCTCACAAGTTTAGATTACGGCTTTTGTCAGAAGCTTCCCAAGACGCTGAACCGTGTAGTATGGCCGACTTGCCTACAGCACAGAACCTGTCACAAGTTACATCGGCATATCAAAATGGTCCTTTAAACGGCAGAAGAGGATCTGAGGGAAGCCATAAGAACCGGAGGGTTGTCAAGAGAGCTGTAAGCGTAGGTCATGGCGGAATAAAGGCAGAATATGTCGTTACTGGTGAGAAACGTACGCCCCTCAAAAGAGCATCGCTGATCAATACGGTTGCAGGTGCTCCAGATCATCCAGTACCCCAGATCCGCCTTCATCTCTCAGCTCTTACATCCCACCTCCCATCTCCATCACCTCCACCATCCTTTGCCGAGTCTGAAATAGGAACAGATACAGAGACTGAAGACGAGGATCCCCCAATATACTCGGCGCCCCGAACGCCGCGAGCGTTTGATCGTTTTTGTATTCTGTCTCCAAATCCTAGCCTCAATCGAATCAACGCGGCTAAATCCCCAATCTGGGCTATCGCCAGTAGCAGGAATTTTGACGGATTGGCAGATCTATCTCTGGGAGAGGCAGCTATGGAAGAAGAAACATTGCCTACTCCAATTCAACAGTCCTTCAAGACACCTGAGGGGATACCTCACTCAGAACGAGAATTCATCATCCCCCTCTCATCAGACTTTACCTTCTTCTCTCTACTCACTACTGCACTTACCTCTCTCTCCTCTTTCCACGCCAGACAACAGATCCTCTTTCAACAATCCGTCGAAAAGCTTTGTGAAATGATTTCAAAATCCATATCGCCGCAAGCTAGTATTGAAATCCTCCCCACGCCCCTCACACCATCCAATGAAATCACACCTAGGATGCATCCCTCCAAGGCTTCTCGCAAGGACTTGTATGCATGGCGGGAGATATTCACTCTTTGGATCGAAGCACAAATATTCGAATCCAACAGCGAGAGAAACCGGGGAGAACGAACGGTGGAGGAAGCGGAGTTGAGACTACAAAAATTTGCCAATCAAGTCGTTAAGCGTGGCCTGGGGGATAGGCGCACGATGAAGGGGAAGAAAGTGAGAGAAGCATGGGAAGAGTTCCTGAGGTTGAACGTTTTATTATTGGACTTGAAGAAGTTCCAGAGTGCCAATATCAAAGCCGCAAGGAAGTAAGTCCTGTTTTGCTTCGTACTAATTTGACATGACTGATTATGGGAAAAGGATTTTGAAGAAGCACGATAAACGTACAGCACTCACAGCATCGACTGGTTTTCAGGCCTTCGTTCGGTCTACACTCACAGCGCAAATAGATGAAGACGGGAACATTTCCACATGGGTCTTTTATAATACGTCGCTTCCTCACGTCCTCCTGGCCAGCTTAACCAGTACTCTTTTACCGTACGTGGCACCTGACATTTATCAACGCATAACTGACTCTTAGCCTTCATCAGGATTCTTCCAAGTCTCGATGACTACGCTTGTTTAATTTGCACTTCAATTGCATTCAAACCAATCAGACTTGCCTGCGGCCATTTGTTTTGCGTTAGGTGCTTGGTGAAAATGCAAAAAGCTGGGAAGGGGAAGTGTCCTTTGTGTCGATCAGATGTCATTCTATTGGCTGATAAAAGTGAGTTGCGGTCTTTCTGTACGTTCATGTGGATATCGAGCTGACAGTTATGCGTAAAGCGTGTCTGGATTTGACCGTCATGAAGTGAGCGCATCCAAATTTCCTCTTAACATCTGCTGACATTGACTTTTTGTCCAGCTTCATGAAAGAATGGTTTCCGAAAGAAGTCAAAGCAAAGCAGAAGGAGAATGATGAAGAGATTGTGAAAGAGCAGGCACGAGAAACAGGTATGGACACGAGGTGTTGCATCATGTAGAGGAGTAGCCGCTATTAGTTATATCTTCTCACTTTCGGGTTTTATGAGTGTCATGGCATATACCACAGAATAAGAATCAAAAACGAGAATATTCTGCATTGAGACAAAAAGGATAAGAGTAACAAATCAAACGTGTCGGATGTCGAAATTGATATGTACCTGCTACTGTGCGGATGTAGTATTGCAAATCGCAAAGGACCTTCTAAGCCGGCAGAGTCGATGTCGGATGACAGAGGGGTAAGACCCCACCAAAGGAAAATCTGCCAGCAATCCTTTCTGTGCCCCCTAACATGACTTGACACCAATGAGCTACGTACCATTGTGAGGCTTTCATCTATCCGTATCGGACAGTATCTTAGAAAGATGATGCTGGTAATCCAACTATCGCCTTCACAACCCCTCATCCCCATAACCAACTCCAATCCACTCCACAACATCCGTCGTCATCAAAAGATGTTCGCCCTCCTCACAATCTTCACTCTTTTGTCTTTCCTCATCCCCTCTCTCGCCCTCCCGACAGTTCGCAACAACGTCCTTCTCAACTCTACCGCCGCACCTCCCAAGCGCGAACCGACTTCTGTCATCGTTTCCATCAATATCCCCATCTACACTTCGATGTTGTCCAACTTTTCCAATCCGGATGATTCAGAACCAAGCGCCTTGGCTGGACCGGGTACGATAGGATTGCAAATTTGGGAGGGTGATGTAATCGAACATGAGTGGAAGATCTCTGAGAAGGCGATTAATGATGATGGTGATGCAAGTCTCGATGTTTGGAGCCTACAAGCAAGTCTTTCCTGGATTGATGGTGGGCTGAGAAGGCTGATCATTAATCAGTGCCACCTTATTTTGACAAGCTCTGTGGCCTCAAACTCCCACTTTGTCTTCACCCTCAGTCCCAAGTCCCCATTCATCAGTGGTAGTATGGCTAGCGAGATTGTTTTCGAGTGTTACGATTTGCAGCGTCTGAAAGATGGCGTGTGTGATAAGGACTACGACCCTTCTTTCAATTCAGTAAGCTTGAATGACAAGGATAACATCGCGAGCATTGACTTTGAAATTTTCGGTGCAGAATGATAATGACATTCGAGAGATGGACTGAAAAGGTCGGCACCACATCAACCGCTCTGTACGGCTCAGTGCACGCCGTGAGCCCTTAGTTGTTATATCATTTCCTGATTTCCCGATGGCATCAATCATGCGATACTGATACAACATACCATCTCGTAGTATTATACTGTCCTTGCCCTGATGTAGACTATCTCCCGATTCCGCATCCTCCATCTCTTTCGTGTACTTCCATGCAAACCCTATCGCAGCTCCATTCAGCGCATCTGGAGCATTTGTATGCCCCAAAATACCCACATGAGGAACATATCCGCCTAGGCGGAATTGAAGGCGCGGGAGCAATTGCAGATAAATATGGTGGAACTGGTTCGGCAGGCTATACAGCATGACATGAGATGAGCCGGTCAGTCTTCAAAGTCAAGCTATTAACGTACAAGCTCGTCTAACCAGTCTTTCAAGCTCTTCTTGTTATATAGGATCCGTCTGACATTTGCCGTTTGCTTTTTCCTTGCTGGAAGTTGTTGTAACGGTCCTGGGGCCGGTGTTTGCGATGATTCAGCCGGGACAAAAGACGAGGCTGGAATATCTGTAGGATTTGTTCTCTATCAAATTGAGACGGGTGTCAGCTGACGGCACGCCCCTTTCGGCATTACCATAAACATACTTCGAGGTCATCCAATCTCCTCTGTACTCTCCTTGCTTGAAATTCCTGTAAAGCATCGTTTTGTCGAGACGAAGAGACAGAGGGTTGAGATGGTTGAGATGCTTGAGATGCAGGTTGTCGAGCTTTTGGTAGCCTGTCAGTTCACAAAGGGTCAGGTCTCCGAGACCGCTTACGTTGGTTTCGGCGGGGCATTTTGTAGCTTACAGAGGAAATTAACGATGGATGATGTAGCAGATTAGATTGTTTTGTAGCCTCGAAGTCCCCTGAGACTATAAGTAACGATGGCATCTCCAGATACGTACCGAACTCGCCGGTTTGCGGCGAGCCTATATGATGGTTGACGCAAGAAGCGAGGTTGACGACGAACTTCGTTGTTTTGTTCGTCATGCAAGCTGAAAAGCCTGGTGGTTTTTGGTGGATGATGGCTCGCAGCTACGAGGCTAGTAGTAGTATATATCTGTGCCCGCGTTTATATTTCGCCAACGAACTGAATTCAAGGAATCACGGCTGCTTCGACTTCTCATATTACATGACAGTCCCATCATTAGCGACTCGTATGTGGATGACATCTGTGCAGATATTCTTCCTCTATTCTCCACAACCTCCAAGGAATCTAAAAAAACATAGCATGAAGGTACACAGAAAGGTTACGACTACACTTTGAAAGAAATAAAGACACTATGGACACAAGATGGACGTCACAATCTACAGTTTGACCCATGCAAGGTATCAAACGATACTCCCAAACTTCTGGAAAAGCAATAATCAATGGGGAATACTGTCCACTACCAACTCAATCGTGAAAAATTCCCTCATCCATTAAGACAAGCTCAGCTGGGTGGACACACGGTCTGCGAACCCATCTTCCGTTACTATTTCCACCCCACTGCCTATTTCCTCATCGTCCCCATCCGCTCCACTATCCATGCCAGCCTCTTCCTCGTCATCGTCATCAAACTCCACATCGGTCGCCGTGTCTTTACCCTTCTTTGACCCACTAACGCTCTGAACGCCATTGGTGCGTTCATCCGCTTCCACAGGCTTGACCCATCTCTTCCACCATTTACCGGCTAAGAGCTTGATCTCATTATCAAGCCCAAGATACTCGATATTACGGATAACGCCTTGCCATGTGGCGAGTCCCCTGGACAAGCAATGATTGAAGTGACCAGCATCGTGCCAATACAACCAATGAAGGAGTACACCGAAGCTTGACGGGTCTGGCAGTGGGACGTAGAGCACTCTCTGTCGGCCATGTTTTGTAGGCAACACTTTTGCGCCGCGGTATATCGGGGACTGCCAAACAAGACGACCGTACTGATCGCGTTGGGTGGGGGTGGTGACATGAGCTGTGGCGGAGCTGATAAGGCTGTGGAAAAGTGTCGATTGGGTGGTCAGGTAATCCTTGTGAAGGGGGAATACGAGACACTGCTAGAAAGTCCAGATTAGTAATAGGACAGCTGATCGTTTAAGACGTGCTACTTACTTCGACTTGATTGTATCCAGGTAAACTCCCTCTCCTCCCCGAAGCACCCATGTGTCCCTCAGTCGTTGAGCTCGTCACAACATCTGGCTTGATCCCAAGGTCACCATCGGATACCCCAGCAGGAATTGGACGCCAGTATGCCCTGGTGGCCTGCTGCTCAGCGAGCGACAGGTTCGAGTTCGCCATTTGAGACTGTTCATTGAAACTGGCGGAACTCATTCCGATAGGAACCGCTGTCTGAGGCATCTTCGGCCGACACTCAGCCTTGTTAACTTTGTGGGTACGGCGAGTAGGAACAACTGGTTAAGGCATGAAGGCGGATCATCAGCCTTGCGTTGAATGGAAACACGTTGCAAAGGATGTTTATATATATTGTCAAAGGATCGTGCGATCACTTACCAATTTGACAGTCCGCACTCTCCGGAGAATACCAGTATTTCGGCGCCAGCTCAACAAGCTTCTTCATCACAAAACTCCTCGGGATCTCATCTAAACTGACTTGGTACGGGTTCGGTGCTTTACCTGACTGTATCGGCTGTAAAGGAGTCGCAGGAGCATCAGCAGGGGCGGATTGGTTGAAGCACCTTGAGTCGGGGGAGATCGGAGCAGTCAGGAGAGGGGCCGGTGAAGGATAAGGAAGGTGGCGGAAGCCTGAGCTGGGTTGAGGAGTTAGAAGGCCACGTGTCGATGATACACCGTGCTGGGCTGATCTCATGCCATGAGGACTGAGAAGTGCAGGACGCGCACCTCGTCGGGTAGCCATATTCATCGAGCCTGCAGCTGTACCAAAAGTATACGAAGCAGGTTCTGGCGGAACATTTGGCGCTGAATCAGTAGGCTCGATTTCGATTGAGGTTAGTGAAGGTTGAGATGGCTCGAGAGGTTGTGATGTAGTTGGAAGCTCTTCTTTGACTACACTCTCTGTAGTTTTTACGTTTGTCATGACTTGCGTCAAAGGACCACGGGGTAGTCTGGGTGACGGGAAAGGGACTATATATGGCGAATGGGAGAGACGCCTGGCTGAGCGCAAAGAATTCGCTGAGGAAAGATTGCTGGATGCTGTATGGATGAGGTGAATAGGATCTGGGCGATGACTGTTGGAAGGGGGAGTGTTGATACGGACTGAAAATGTAGATGAAGAGATGCCTTTTTGTCCCGGTGTTACAGTAGGGACAGGACGCTTTGGAGACAATTCTCGTAAACTTCCCAAGGATAGCGAAGATGTTCTGAAAGCGTGTACTGTATGGTTTGGTGCGTATGATTCTTGAAAAAGTGGATGGGGACGGATCCCAGTGCTCGCGTGTTCCTGTACGTCAGATGGGGGTGTGGTTGTACCGGTCGATGAAGACAATGAGGAGCTGTCCTTTTTAGCCTTTTGTTCGACGAACGGATTATTAGCCACACAGTCGACATCCATCTCATCTTTATCCGCTATCCTCCCCCATCCTGCCTCTTGGAAAACTGTTGGCATTTGGTACCCGATTGCCGCGCGAAGCTTCCACCCGAAAACAAAAGGACCAGAAGGCGATTTATCTCTTTGAGATCTCTTGTCTTTTGCCTAATTTAGGAATGTTCCTGAAATATGACGAGGTCGTCTTTGGTCCCGCTAATTTAAGCTAAATTAGCCGGCAACTGAACCCTAAATAAACACAACCTCCAGAACGCACCGAGAAATAAATGCTAGGTCGGCGATCCCCGCATAAAAGAACAAAAGAGCAGCAACAGAAATAGACAGTGAACAAACAAGGGTCGCAGGGTTGGTGACAAACAACAAGTTATGGATTTGGCTGCTTCCTCGGCCTTAAAAATACGGAGCTAATCGCACCTGGTATAGCACGTTAGGCGCTGCCTCTGTGATTACGCCACTGTACTGACCGATTAGTGCCTTGTCGATTGGCTGGAGGAGGAAAGAGGGGAACAAGAGTGCGATAGAAGAGTTATTGTTTGCGATAAATATTACTGAAAGTAGGGCCTTTTTGCTTGTCAGATCCCCTTTCTACTTGTTGTTTGCGGAAGCCAAATAATCGTGCTCGAGAGAAGGTTAATGTTCAGTGTTTACTGCAATATAATATATTTTTCATTGCCGTCAGCTCTGGCGGCCTCGCGATGCTGTACGCCATTTATTACAGCATCGAGAACGTTTGAACCTACTCTCTATAATTGTCGTTAAGTTGCTGGAGGTATTGAAAAAGAGTAAACGTCTGCCGTTGGTGAACAGAGAGCAGTCGGCGGTACGACGTCGCCTTGTTGTTGTAGCGCGGCGAAGGTGGATGTATATATTATACCTGCTAACTAATAGTGGATTACTCAATGAAGGCCGGCACTACCAAAGGGTGAAGGGATACCTTGCTTGGGTTCTTATGTATGTATGGCTGATAGTTAGATATTAGATTCTTTAAGCATTCCAGAAACCATTTTGCTAGTTATATAGCTTCTCCGAAGGCAATCGCCCTTGCATAATAACACTCGCCACCATCATCATCGCCCTGTTCTACCTTTCATGTTTCTAACATGTTCAGGCTATCTTGACACTCATTGGATTGAACAGATAAACCGGAAGGTCGCTTTGAAAGCAAGGCATCATCAAGGGTGGTTAGTAACTGGAGACAACAAAGGAACATCACATCTCCCCGGTTTCTACTACTTCATTCAGCCTCGATTCTTCATGAGCATAAAAGTCATACAAGCTTCTCGAAAGCCTCACAAGGCATTTAGGGAAAGGAAACTGATATAAGTCCGTAAAACAATAATTTCGGGTCGGTGCGCCAGTACCTGCGTGATAATATAGGATAACGGTAAACGGTTGAATGTATACCGACTTCATTTTATGCTAAAACTGGCCATCAACAGGCGGACCGACGAATCATTGCAGGCCAGCTTGAGGTGTAGTACTTGTTGATACGTAGAAACCGACAACATTTCTAGGATGGTGTTCAATCCCTGGATAATCATGGCATCTCCATATATCATTCATGCCACTGCTGCTGCTCTGTTATGCAAATAATTCCAGTTCCCTTGGGGGAACCCGGCGGGGCATGAGGAAGAGCGTCACAAGAAGTAGGCACCAGTAGAGCGTTTCATCTTTCATTCAGCTTTTACCTAGTAACAACAACACCATGGTAGTAGTCATCAGTAGTGGCTATTGTGAGCTTGGAGAAGGTTAATCCTGAATATCCTCATGAGTTTGGCAGCTAGCAAGCAGGGTAAGTACAGCTGTTGTGCTGCACCCACTGAGTCGCAGTCAGTCTTCGCACACCAAGTCAAGAATACAACTTGATCAAATGACATATCGTCCATGAAGACCACCGACTGTATTGAACACTGTGAATGCGATGGACTTCGGAGAAGGAGATCCCGAACGCATTGAGCCAAGTGGAATTTTGAGATTGTCGGCATTAGAAGTTTAACTGTGACTTCGTCTGCAAGGAAGATATACCGAACGCGTTTCCATCGTAAAATCAGGCGGTCACACAATCATTCAACGTCCAAGCAAAATGGATCACATCATGCCTTTGGCGTTGTTCCAAATAGCATATCAGGTCAAACCTTTTTCTAAAATCATGCATCCGCAATTCCACTGCCGCCAATGCTCCTAGAAATATACGAAAGCGCCGGCAGCTGTCTTTATCATGTGTGTAATAGGTTGTGATTTGAGTTGATGACACCTTTGGTGATGAGTAGATGTCGAGATTGGATAAGAGTAAGAGGCTGATCGTTGAGGAAGTGTGGTAAACAAAGGCTTTACGAGGGTTGGTTGGGAGAGTCAGAGGTGTATTTTGAGGTGTCGACGCCGTGGGAGTTGTGGTTGGCAACGTTGAACCTGTACATAAGTGGTTAATGACAATGTGAGAGAGATCTCCACAGAACGCTTCCAGATGACAGGTAGTTAACACTGGCCCCAGCTTGGTACTCTCTCGAGACCCTGTCCGCCCTTTCCAACCCCTGGCGTCCATGACTGATCCATCAGATTTGCCAGTTTCCACGATATTACGACCGTACGCCCGTTGCGACCCACACTTTTCCATCTCTCCTCCATATATTCCACTTAGAAAAGCTGGACTTACCAAGGGAAAGCGTGCAACTTCAACTGAGACCACGTAGAGTTCCTCGCCGCAACACCTTGGAGATAAGGATCGAGCTGACTCTCGCCGTACAGAGGCTTGCCCTCCCTGGCTCGTTGGGAAAGCTCGGTTTGGTCCTTCTGAACTTCGGCCGCGTTTTCCCTCCAGCCCCAGAATCGGACTAAAGTTGATCAGATGATGTTAATTCATGCCCTTTTTCAGAAAAAAGCTGACTTACAAGTCGATTGTTGGTAAGCGAGCAAGAAGCCACCGAAGAAACCCAAGATACCAGTCAATCGGAGGGCATTTCGGAGGCTTGCAGGGTTAGACCTTGTAGGGTCTACGCGTTCTACATTTCCTCGTCAGTCTTCATCCCTTTCGCTCCATTGTTGCTATCTTGATATCATTGCCGTATCCTTGTCCCCCCTGTCGCATTCCGAGCACACATCCCTCCCCATGTCTACATTTAACACCCACCATAAAGCCACAACAATCCAGGTCCAGCAGCGGCGGCTCCAGCCCACAAGGCATAGTCGTTCGGTCGCATGTACCTGACCACCCTGCTGAAATGGGGGTCAGAGTCGATGAGGGGGTATGGTCTGGGGACTTCCTTGAGAGGCATTTTGAGGTTGTTTGAACGAGTTGTATTTGTAGTATGCACTCGAGCAGGTCCAGTCAAATTGGGTGAAGCTGAGTGGGCCTTCGTCCGCATACGGTGAGCGGAGTTAGGCGGGAACATGAAGTGTGGCGGATGAAGACAAGGAAGAGAACAAAGTGATGATGCAATTGACAAACCTGAAAACGATGACGCAACGACCGACGGCAACGAAACGAGTAACGGAAATAACGAACGAACTGACTATCATTTCACTGCCAACGGCCATATGTCGAGGACATGGACATGCATAAGTCTGACCTGCTAATGAATAATCCAGAAATACAGCAACCTAGGTGATTTGCAACATGCGGTGTGGAAAAAGTGCTTGAAGGACTGTCTTCTCGTGTCATCATCACCATCATCTCCCTTCATTTCTCTGATTTCTCGAACTTTTGATACTGGAATTGCATGGGATAATCATGCCAACTTAAATTTGTGGGAAGATTCCACGATTGGAACCTCACAAGGAAATAATGTGTCTGCAGCCTAATATGACGTACAATAACAATGAGAGAAAAAAAGTGGAATGCCGGGTTCTTGAATCGTTATGTGCTTCTATTTTGGTTTTTTTCCTCTTTTTTTTCTTCAACCGTTCAATCAACGTCATCCATACCGGCCGCCGCAGTCGCCGTATTCTCCTCGGTCCATGAAGGCTTTGAATCAACGGCTAAGCGTTTCCATCAGTCACTGCTAATTTTCAACTCTTGAGGATGACGAGAAAGGATACGAACCTTCAGTACGACAAGCGGGACAAGAATTCTTTCCCGTTGTCAGCCACTGATCAACACAATCCTTGTGGAAGGCGTGACGACAGCCCAAGATACGGCAATCCTCTTCTGGATCATAACCTGACAGGCAGACCTAAGAAGCCATTATGTCAATAAAATTCATAATAATGGAAATGACCAACTTACAAGACATTGTTCGACACAGCTATCAATTACTTCGCCTGTTTCCCCCTTATCCTCCATTTCCTTCCCTTTGATCACCTGCAGTCCACTATTGTCGAGCTTCTCCTTCTCAACAGTCTGGTTACTCGCCGATCCTAGAAGGTCACCTACAAACTGGAGTTCTTCATCTGTCATCGCACCACCATGAATGAGAGAAGGCATCCTCAAAACAGGATGTGACCGGGGGTAGTTACCACCGATAACATAAACAAGATAGGTGTTCAACGGTCCCGAAGGGGGTGTGCGAGGAGATGCAGGAGATGTGGTTCGACGCAGGTGGGAGAGAAAACGCTCGCGAAGGGAACGGCGGTCTCTTTCGGGTGGTGAAGAGGCCGCACGCCCCTGCCGGGTTGAAATAGTAGCAGGCTGCTCCTCTTCATGACTTTGGTCATGATCGCGAAGTATACCCTCCCTTTCCTGACTATCCTCCTCACCCGCATTCTCTTCGGTACCTTCGCCCTCGCCTTCGGATGTGGGAGGCCGAGGCGGCACTTCACCATTGACGAAAGGGAATTGAGGGTGGGAAACAAGGTCATCCGTGGTCATGGCTGGATCATGACGGATACTTCGTACGCCGATAAATATGCAGGGTATCAGAGGCTCGTCATCTTGCGTCTGTGCCCGCGTGTGTGGTTGAGCTCGTGATTGATTGTTACCGATTGTAGGCGTCTGCTGCTCCGCTGTTTCCTGTGGAGAGGCTGTTCTAGCAATATCGTCCTCAGTCTGAATCTCATTTCCATTGTTTTGGCCACCCTCGGAGACTTGACGACCCTCAATTCGCCGCCCTGTAATTGGTGATATGGCAGGGAAAGTGTGCACTCTGAAAAAGTTCAACCGTCTAGGTACACCATCTCGACCACCAGTCACGGAGGGAACTTCTCTTCGGACACCTGGAAGGTTTTGTCCTAACTGCGAATGAAAAGTTGGAATGGAGTTGGAAGTAGAGGTGGGATTCTCAACAGCGGTCAATTGGGTAGATGTTGCTCCGGCAGAGACTGAGATGTTGTCTGCCCTACTTGTGGAAGGATCAAGGCTGGCGTCTGCCATAGACCGCACTACGTCTTCACCATCTCGAGCACTCGCCTCCTCGTCTGCTTCAGGTAAAGGTCCAGCAAAAGCTCTTACAGCATCCACAAGCTCCTCTTGCAGCCCTTCAAGGAAGGTTTGGAACTCTGAAGAGATGGCTTCTTCAGCTGCATCGGCTGCAGGATCTTGACTTGGTGGAGGTGGATCAGCAGGGGAGGAAGCGGCTGTCGAGGAGATCTCTGTAGTGCCTAATGTGGTGTTGGGACTGGTAAAACCTTCTACTCTGTTGTCACGAAGAACATTGCGGAGATAATTCCCCAAGGACGCCTCGACGGTCTGGTCTGTTTGCTGCCTGGGGCGATTGGGTCTCAAGCGGCTGAGCATAGATTCTAGTGTGGAAGAAGGTGAAGGGCGTTGAGGCTGAACAGCAGAGGCGAGGCTGGGGCGATTGCCTCCTGGAGCGAGTAGGGTAGTAGCCGTTGCTGCAGCGGCCACACTATGTAGCTTGTTAGCTATGGAGTACCGTCATACGACACAGACGTACGTGAGAAGACCACTAATCATGTTCGCCTGCTGTTGCAGAGTCACTCCTTCCCCGTCTTCACTGGGCGCCTCGACCCTCTCTCCTACTCTACTTTCGGAAGCCCTTCTCGGTCTCACACTACTCGTTCGATCTTCACTATCCCGTTCCAAGGTGGTGTGAAAGCCCACATCTTCTTCATTACGTTGAGCTCTCTCCCTTTCATTTACATCTCTGTTTTGAGCCTCCTCCATATCAGGAAACGTATGTGTCTGTGCCAAACCTTGTACTATCAATACTGCACCGGTAGGCACTCTCCTTCTTTCGGTCGTCGACTCGAACCTCTCCCTGGTTTCATTCAACTGCCGCTCAGTCTCAGCTAGTTCTTCCCGAGCTTCGCGCAAACGGGCAGCGAGGTCTTCCATTGCTGAAGAAGGGACCTCTTCATCTGCGGCTCCTGTTGAGGGTGGAAGTTGATGTTGAGATAGAGATTGAGGTTGGGGTTGACTGATTAGGGGATCATGGAAATCACGAGAGGAGGAAGCCAGAAGACCAGCGTTAAGTCGAGCTGACATGGAGGTAATGCGATCAGCTAAATTGCGAGCTTGGGACATAGCTCTCTGCAAATTAATCCTGGCCTCAGCTACGGTGTGATTTCCAGGGGTCGAACCACCTACGCCAGCCGCTGTCACGCCTACACCAGTCCCCAACGTGGATGAAGTAGGCCCCACAACGTTCTGAGAGGAATGTCGCCTCAAAAATCTCTCCACAACGGGCGCAGCAGGAGAATCTGCAGGTGGCCATTCAGGGCCGAGGGTGTCGCGGATAGTAGACAACGTTTGAAAACGTTCCTCGGAGAGAGAGTCGTCAGATGAAAGTGTAGGAGATAAGGTTGCCGACTGACCGGGCGTTGATGTGGATTGGGGATAAGGCTGAGTAGACCAACTTGTTCGAGAAGTTGAAACCGAGGGCATGGGTTCGTCCTCACGGTCAGCCCATGTCCGGGACGACGATGGTCCAGACTCTTGTCTCTCTCCCATCCTCGGCTTTTTTCTCTCGATGCCACTCAATCTCGTATCACCGACAGTGGAAGCTTGCCTCATACGTTTCCCTCCACTCCCACTACCGGTTCGCTCCATCTCCACCTCCACATTGTTCTTCTGTTCCTCACCAACGTCGCTAACAGGTTGTGACGAAGAAGTATCGGTTGCGTGTCTCCCGATATTGGATAGACGACGAAAAGATCGAAGAGGGTTTGAAGAGGTCCGTCGTGAAGCCGGACGACCGTCGTTACCATTCGGTCGGTCGTTGGGCGAAGGTTGTGATTGTGAAGATCCCATTGCTGCTTTTGTCAACGGTCGTACTTTCGAAATAATTCCCACTACTCACTAAATGAAGAGCTGTACCTAATGAATTATGAATGTTGTCTTGCCGATTTATACATGCACAGGACGTGTGCGTTATAGCAGACCTTGCTGTGTGTCCTCGTACCCTTATGTCCTCGCTCGTGCGGGTCGTTTCTGATTCTTTGGCGAAGTGGGTCCGCCAAAGCGGCAAAGGTAAGTTTTGTCTAGTTTTGGGTTGTTACCACCTGCCGTCTCCAAGGCTCCAAGATATACAAAAACGTTTCAAAATGAAATAGAAAGAGATGCAGACCGAATGATTGATTATTATATTACTCATCACCACCAGAGGGCAGGCGAGCGGCGACGGACTATGCCGCGATGAGCACTGCTGCTGTGCCGTGATTGACTGATGACGGCTGACGACGAGTAAGAAATCGGCCATTTCACACTTATGCATATGCTTGTCTTCTTGATCAGTCAGAGAATTTGGTAGAGCATAAGCTGATAAGCCATGAGTAGTGGTTACTGTATGTCGAGGACTACGAAATCGAGCCTGTTGGACCGCGAGTGGCTGCCGACCAGGCGGCGACGCCGGCGACGACTCGATTCGATCGACAACATTCTCGATTACGGCGAAACAAACAACCAGTAGTGGGTAACAATAGACACATCTGTGTTTCCCTCGTGTATCACTCGTGGGACTGTGTATGTCTTCGGCCTTTGATTATCCCTCTGCCAGAGTTATTTGGTTCGAGCACAGAGCTCTACTCACTTTGAATGGTTGACCGAATCATCATCGTTGGCTGACACTTTATGACTCGATGATCCTTTACGAAGAAGACAAATGAGGCGATGTGTAATTTGTATTAGAGACAACGAAGTGCTTCGTACGCTGATGTATAAAAGTACTGACCTTGGCCCATGTCCTGTCGATCGTTATCATTCCTAATTTATATATTTACAACCCGAATCCAATATCATCCATCAAGAAGACGTGGTATCAACAGACGCCACTCCAACGCCACTCCTTCCCTTAACTCCAAACAGTCAGTTCGCCTCTCAGGAAAACCCTCTAGACCCCACAAGGTACCCATTTAGCACTCAGAATCAATCGCCTCAAGTTACAACAAGCGTGGTTCACAGAATGGAGAAGTAAACCTATCAATCTGGTTGGGAAAGGCGAGTGGATGGCTGACGGTGAGGAGCTGGAAGTAGGTATTTTATCATTGATTTTGGGCTGGTTATATGTACTCATTTGTGTTTTTGAAAGACGCAAGATTCATAGGTAAGTTACATCTCATGATCCAAAGCTCAGATTAACTGAAACCCCAAAGCATTACCTTCTTCGTATAGGTAAGCTTCCCTTTCAAGCCATGGCGGGTAACTGATTCACATGGTGAAGCTATGAGCAGTATGTTTCTCCATTACTCTGTCCCAGTTATTACAAGCTAAGAATAGGCAGTCAGTTTCTTTGAGCATGTCAACAAAGTCCTTAACGCACCTTGTTCCAACAACCAACAAATTGGGATATTGGATATTGGCACTGGCACAGCATCGTAAGCGTGACCTCCGTCAACGGGTTGAAAAAAGCTAAGAGACTTTAGCTGGGCGATTAACATGGCTGAGAGCTTCCCGCAATGAGTAATCTGGCGTCAGTTGAGGTACATGAATTGACGAGGAACAGGGCAGACATCATAGGATAAAGAATAATGGTCGAGCAGGGAAAGGTTAATTGTCTCAGAATGGACTCTGCCCGAACTCAACACTCGTGCGTGGATGATGGTCGAATGGAAACAGTGCTGACTTTTGATATGTATGTGCCCGTCAATTGCGAGTAAGTCCATGTCAATTCCTTTCTGGCATGAGGCTGACCGTACTCAGCTTCGATATGTACCAGTACGTTAACCCCTTCCTGACCTATCAACTTAACTTCCTCATTTAGTTGTCCAGCTCCACCTCTACCTTACACTCCATGCTCCATCTGTGTCATCCATCTTCATTTCCCATCCATCTCACCATTTCTTCTCTCGCACACATCATTCATCTCCACAGTCGATCTCCTCCAGAAGGATTACTTCTTTTCACTGATATTGTCGGTCCGCCAACAATCGAGAATGGCAGTGTGAGGATGGGTGTGAGGGCATGGTGGAACGCGTACATGAGGGAACTGAGAAGCGCTGGAATGGGGTATGGGTTAAGTCGTTAGAGAACTCGAGGTACTGAAAGGTTGGGAAGACGCAAAGAAGGATATCAAGGTGCCGCTAGTGCATGTGGAAGGTGACAAATATGCTCAGCTTGCAGCAGTTAATATGATGAACGTCAAGGCCTTTGTTGACTCGGCGAGATATATCATCGTCCACCATGGCGGGCGCACAGATGCAAAGGTGGATGGATGTATTCAATATGTCTGTTTCGCTTTGGTAAAGCCGCAGCTAACAGCAGTCCCAGGCGAAGCCTCCATGAGGGATGTAGCTAGCGAACCGATGTGGAGTCGCTACGTCTCGCTTTGGGCGGGGAAGCCATTGTATATCTAGTCGTTATATGTATGTATATTGTGAATTGCGAAGAAAACAGAGAGAACATCTCTTCTGCACATTTAGTCTTGTCTGTCAAGTCCCCTCGGACCCGCGCCAACGCTTTAACGCCATAGACGCTTCGGCGTTTATCATACAACGAGAGATCTAGAGGATCATGTGGATGTCAGTCGATGATATTTCCAACTCTTTCATTTGCATCTTCATCGCCGAATCAAGCTTGCTCGTCATCCAATATCAGGTATACATTTCCACTTCTGAACAGCACCACCACAATCGAAATCAACTCTAATAACTGTCATCACTATGCTCTCTCGCGTCTCTCCATCTCTTCGTCAAGTCCTTGCTGCCCCATTGAGGGCATCAAGGATGGGCACTTCCCCTATGCAAAAAGCGTTCACCCACTCATCAGCACCTAGAAACCATCATATTACCGCTCAGCCTAGTAGTGAGAAGGGTCTTACCTCCCCTACTTACAATTACAAGTTTTTGAACGAGCCTGCTACTGCTTCTGTACGTATCGTTTGCTCCGTGCAAGTAGTCGAACCTAGCTCATAAATAGTGATGATAGCTTGTCGGATGCCCTTTTAGGTAAGCACGCTATCTGCACTTTCTATTCAACTTCTTTAGGGAGCTTATTTCGGTTTAAGCGGTGGACAAGGTCGAGCTGGTGTCGATCTCGCCCCAAACAAGCTCGTCTCTGCCGGTCTTGTAGAGCAAATCTCGGCCCTTGGCTGGAACGTCCATTACGAATCTCACCAAAACTTCCTCGACATCCCTTACAACCCCCTTCCTTCTTCTTCCCCCGTCACTTCAACCGAAGGCCCCTCTACCCACACTACGACCGCTCAGGGCGAAAAGATGGTCCAGAGGTTGCCGGATCCTGATATTGGAAGCATGAAAAAACCTAGGTTAGTCAGTGCGGTGAACGAAATGGTAGCCAAGGAGGTTGGGGATATCGCGGAGAAGGGGTGGTTGCCTGTGACTTTGGGAGGCGACCACAGTTTGGCGATGGGTACTATTGCTGGTACTAAGCGCAAGTACCCTAACGCTGGTGTGATCTGGGTAGGCTTTCAAGATCCGGTAAGTGAGGTGACATATGGCTGATGTCCTATATTTAGGTTGATGCTCACGCCGATATCAACACCCCCTTGACCACCGAGTCTGGCAATCTCCACGGCTGCCCTGTTTCTTTCCTCTTGGGTTTGGATGGCTGTGACGTCGAGCCTTTCAACAAGTGGCTTAAACCTTGCCTCAAGCCTGAAGATATGTATGTCTTAATGTCCCCCATTTTTACTTCTTGAATAATGACTGATTGGACGCCATCTACTACTTAGCGTCTACATCGGTCTCCGGGACATTGACGACGCCGAGAAGAAGATTCTGAAGGAAAATAACATCAAGACTTTCACTATGCACCACGTCGACAGGCACGGTATTGGCAAAGTCATGGAACTTGCGCTTCAGCATATCAACCCCAATGGTGACCGACCCCTTCACCTCAGTTTCGACGTTGACGCTCTTGACCCCACAGTTGCTCCTAGTACGTCCCTTCCCCAACAGTATTTGGGTAGACGAGGAAGGGCTAACGTGGATGATGAAGGCACAGGTACCCCCGTTCGAGGTGGTCTGACTTTCCGAGAAGGTGAGTCATTTTTGGTCACCACAGAACGTGTCTGACTCGTTGTTTAGGCCATTACATTACCGAGGTTGTTGCTGAGACCGGCTGCCTCGTCGCTTTGGACATCATGGTACGTCTGCATGACTTCTGCGCTTCAGATGAGCTGAGATACTCCACTCATTTATTAGGAGGTCAACCCTTCCCTGCTTGACCCCAGGTCCGTCGAGATGACTGTCGCTGCTGGCTGTTCCCTCACGCGGGCATCTTTGGGTGAGACTTTGTTGTAAGAGAAGGGGGATTGGTGTCTATGGAGTAAGAAGACATTTACACCACACGTGTAAAACTGTATAATATATGGCTTTTAAAGTTTAACAGGACAATACATAATTCATGTATTATGATAGCATCTTACAAAAGCGTCCTCGGATTGTTTTTGACGCATCGTCTGTATGCATCTCTGGAGTAGGAAGGCAGTAGTGCGTTTTAAACATGGATTTTCTCTCGCTCTGTACTATTGGGCTCTGTAAAATGTTTTTTATTTATTCCTCAGCCTCTTAGATAGTAACCAATTACCACCAGGCACGGCCACTCGTCGGTACATTTCTCGGGCGACGTTACAAAAGTCTTCGTCTTTCGCGTAATTCAATATACTTCTCCAGCCATCTAAAAATGACCCTCATCAGGACATCCCGTCTGGCCCTTTCTCGAGGAAGCAGAGCGACCTTCGTCAGCCGCTCTTTACAAACCTCGTCCTCCGTCCACCCCCTCTACCCTGACTTGCCTGTCTACAGCTATTCTATCGGTCTGTCTTACGCCGCCAAATATTCGCCTCCATTCATCAACCCCAAGCAAGACATCAAGCCATACGGTTTTGCAAAACAGAGCAATGATGTTGGCAAATGGGTGCAGCAGATGCTCGAGTTGACTGCTGGACGGGGTGATTTGAAGGCGAGTGAGGAGGATTTGGCTGAGGCTAGGAGAAGGTGGGGTGCCGGAGAAGATTTCTTCGGAATAACTAATGCCAGAGGTGATGTGCGTACTATACCTCTCCTCGCTAGCTGTGCGAATCTGATAGTTCGTAGCTGCACATCGCAGTCTCAGACGGTGTCGGCGGCTGGTCCGACCGAGTTGACGCTTCTTTGTTTCCTCAATTATTATGCTACCATTATGCTAAAGCAGCTCAAGAACTAGCAAACTCTTCAACAGGATCAGTAGACCCAAGGTCTATAATGAAGAAGGCATATGAAGATGCTTTGAAGGATAAGAATGTGAGCGCTGGCGGCGCAACAATGGTTAGTGCAAGGCTGGACGAAGATGGTCAGGGAATCTTTGCCAAGTGAGCTGTCTGTTTTTTCACGTAAAGTTTAAATATCACTGACATGATGGCATTGAATAGCCTTGGTGACTCTGGATACTTTATCCTGCGAGGCGACGAGATACTAGAGTTCTCCCAGGCCCAAACTCATTTCTTCAACTGCCCCGTGAGCCAGACAAGTCTTTCATCTCCAATTGCCGCTTGAATTTAGCGTTAAATGATTATTTCGCAGACGCAATTGTCGAAAGTGCCCCCAGAGATGAAGCATCAAGGAATCGTACACGATACCCCGGACATGGCAGACACCAAATCCTTCGAACTCCAAGCGGGCGACGTGATTGCTCTCTTCGTACGTCCTATTTTATCGGTAACTATACCCTCTCACAAACATATTAACGCACAAAATGCAAAGACCGATGGTTTCTCAGATAACGTGCCCCCCTCCCACATTCCTGGCCTGTCCAAGCTTCTCAACCGTATTCTCGAAGACCCAACGAACAAGGACCTGTCCCCCGCCGAACGAGACTCTGAGCGAGCGAGGCTGTTTGCGGATATGTTGGTAGGGTATGGAAGAACAGCGATGACTAAGACTGGGGAGGAAAAAGGACCGAATGGCTGGAAGACACCGTTTGAAGAGGAGGCGACGAAGAAGGTGCCCAAGTGGGGCTGGAAGGGAGGCAAGATTGATGAGTGAGTGTCGGTTTTGTAAAAGCCGCTTCCAGACTATGCTGACACAACTGCCCAGCATAACTGTCGTGACTGCTGTAGTGTCAGAGCTCGATTAGCTCAGTTATAGATGATGGTTCTCGCGCATAACCACTCCTGCACGAAATCATAACGCGAGGCATTGGCTGATGGACAACTTTTATTGGAAAGAAACTATCTTCATATTTTATCTAAAAACCGTATCAAACCAAAAATAGTACATCTGCGCTTACCATCGCTATTATGCGGGTGATGACAACCACAACCGTCGGCAAGACAGCACGCCAAAACGCTCCCTGGGCAAACTTTTCCCAATCGTTTTAAAACTCGTGCCTTCATCGGTTGTTCGGAAAGAATAGCGCAACTGCAGTATGAGATTACAGATACGATGCTGTGGGAGCTTTAGAAGATTGATATCACGTCATCACCGAGGAGGCGTCCTAGGTTTCTCTTCAGCTCAGCTGCTAATTATTGTCCTTGGGCTGATTTCGTTTGGTTCAAAGCGCACCATCAGCCGTCTGTATCTTCCCTTTTCATCACACTCGCCTCTCTTTGAACCGTTTTGCTGTCGATTTCATGGACCATATTATCTCTATTGTTCATCTTCTCTATTAATTTTTTTTTTTCTCTGAATGTGACTTTATCCCTCCTGAATCAGTGTCATCTTGTAAATGACCGAAGAAGCAAGGGTTAGTAAGTATTATGCATTACGTAATAGTAGCTCGTTTCGTCCGCCGGCGGGCTGCATCACTGTGAGAATTAATTGGTTTGATAGGTTACTCGCTGAACATCCGAAAATAATCTTCATCTCCTCGAGATAGCGAGCCGGCCATTATATGCTCTCCTTATGATCGCTCTTTTAAGATGGGGTATTGCCCGCCCTTCTGCACCACTACGCTGGTCTCGCTGCTTTGCGACTTCCACCGAGAAGGGAGACGAAGGTTGGCAAACTGTCATCGGTCTTGAAATTCATGCTCAGATCAAAACTGGCAAAAAGCTCTTTTCAAGTAAGATAGAATGATGATAAATGTCTTCGGAGTCCCTGGTTGAGGAGACTGATCTTCGAGTTCTCGATATGTAGAAGCCTCTACGTCCTACGGACATGTGCCTAATACGAATGTCGACGTTCACGATGCTGCTTTCCCTGGGACTTTACCTGTACGTGTAACTTCTTCTGGTTAAACATCACTAATAGCTGGATCATTGCAGGTTCTGGATATTAATGCTATTAGGCTGTCCATTATGACTGCCCTTGCACTCAATTGTCAGATTGTGAGACACATAACGTTTGACCTTGTCTGTTTCTACGTAAGCTGACTTTCAACCTAGAATCCTCGTTCCACATTTGATCGTAAGCACTACTTCTACCACGACATTCCGGCATCCTATCAAATTACTCAACATTACAGTAAGTGGTCAAGTGTGACCTTTGACAGAATTATGCTTAAGATTATTGCAATGTAGATCCCCTCGCTTGGAACGGCCATCTCGAAATACGAGAAGGCGATAACGGATCTAAGCGTACCTTCAATATTGGTATCAAGCAGCTGCAAGTTGAACAAGATACAGCAAAGTCCCAAACAGTTGGCGATGCTGTTCTTGTCGATCTGAACCGTGCTGGCACGGGGTTGATGGAGATCGTGACGGATCCTGATATGCGGTCACCAGAAGAAGCAGGAGCCTTTGTGAAGAAGCTGCAAGGTTTATTGAGACGAGTGGGATCTGCCGATGGAGATATGGAGAAGGTATGTTATTTTCTGATGAAGAAGATAAATTAATGAACCTGATGTAAACTTGCAGGGTAATCTGAGAGTCGATGTCAATGTCTCAGTGCACAGGCCGGGAATGCCCTTCGGGACAAGATGTGAGATCAAAAACATCAACTCTGTTCGCTTTCTCCAAGCAGCCATTGGTAAGCAAATCCGGTTATCTAGACTGTTCCGTTACTGATAAAGACGCCAGAGTCTGAGCGTCAGCGACATATCGCCCATTACTGCACAAGCCCATTGGAACCGCTTGCCCAAGAGACGCGAGGATTCAATGAACTCACACTGCAAACGTACTCTTTGCGCTCCAAGGAAGAGGCTACGGACTACCGTTATATGCCTGACCACAATCTCCCAGCTATTATCATTGATGATGTAGGTTTGACTACCCTTTGCAATGGAGCGCTTTCCGCTGACGCATCGACAGGGATATCTTGACTCGCTTTGGAAAAACCTTCCAGAGATGCCATGGCAAAGTGTCGAACGGCTCGTCAAGACTTATGGCGTAACCAAAAGAGATGCAGAAACTCTTCTTGGTTTAGACGAATACAGTGCTCAAGGAATCGCGTATTTTGAGGAGGTTGTCGAACAGGATAAAAAGATTGCAAAAAAGGCTACCAACTGGTAAGTACTTATGATGGCACGCCTTCCAGAATCATCAGTCTCGTAGCTCACTTTCGATTACAGGATCGCACATGAACTACTAGGGCAACTCGGCAAAGCCATTAGGCCCTGGACACCGACCATCGTCCCGGCTCCGTTAATGCACGAACTCGTGACCGCTGTGGAGAGTCGCGAAATCACTGGTACTACTGGTAAAGCTATCGTCAAGCATTTTGTCTCTCTACCCGAATCTGCCTCACTTCCTCCATCATTTGCCGAACTTCTTGCCGAACTAGGCTTAACGCCCTCGGCTGCATCTGTTGAAGATCTTACAGAAACCTGTAAAAAGGCTATGAACAACCAACCCAAGGCGGTAGCGGATTTCAAGAAGGGAAATGAAAAAGTGGTGATGCGCTTGGTGGGAGAGGTTATGAAATTGTCTGGTGGTAAGGCAGATGCGATGAAGGCGAAAGACATCTTGTTGGATTTGCTCAAGGACTGAAAGCGGACCGGACGATCTGATATGATGATGGTCTTTAACTTCATATGGTACTCATTACAAGCACACCTATGTATGTATGCATTTATGTTACAACAGTTTCAGTACTTTAATGCGATTAACTGGTGGATGACTGGTCGTTGGTGATTTAATGATTTTTGGCTGCCATCCCCTGCCAGTAGACCTCGTGTCCGCTGTTAATCATCTCTCCAGCTTCAGCCCACCTCTTGGACAAAGCTCGCATGACGTCGCCATGGGATGCTCCTGGCATAGCCGCCTTGGCGCTCTTCATGTTTTCTTTCAGATATACTATTCGGCCGAAGGCATGGTTTTCAGTGTATGCTGCTGCGAGAAAAGGACAGATAGGAAGAGAAACGACGTACGCTGGAAGCCTGAGGCAGCTTTTTGCCTAGTTTCAAAAAGAGGGTTGAGTTTACTTCTGCAAGAGCCACAAGCGTGCTCGCTGGTATCGATAGCTGTTCGTTAATAAATTAGTTCAACGTCTCTGCCATCCAAATGAAGCTCAACATACATTTGGACTGTCTCTTGTAGCTAAAATGATAAACCATCAATTAGATGCGGACGACAAAAGGATCAAGGAAGATTAGACACTCACACTTGTCCACATCTTTCATTGGCACATTTCCACTGGTATTTGTACTCAATCACATAGGAGTGTTTGGTCTAATTCATGTCAATAGCCACCCAAGGATCTATATGAAAACTCACTGTGACTTCTACGTCCTTCCTAGCATGCATGACCTTCCTTCCCCTTTCAATACTGTTTAGCTAATCTCTCTAGGTCACTTGTGCATCACTGACCAGCTTTTGAAAATATGACCATGGGGGTTCTTGAAATCACCGCTTATAATCCACGTTGCCACTACGAGGTTGTCAGTTTGGTCAATGACTTTGCGGTCTAGTGGGCTCACGATGGCACATCTCGTGAGCGACAGTGTTAAGGATACGTTCTAATCCAGATATCAGCATTATTAGATGATGTGGTTCAACAGATGACTAGCCTTCGCTGGTAAGAACCTTTTCGGATAGCTCTATCCAATATTCCTTAGAGCTGACATCATTCCTCATAGTCCTTGACATTGTCAGTCTTTCTGTCAAGCAAGGAAACGATCTAATAGTGCTCATTCACCTCTTGGATCTAGCCATACCCGCAGTGGTCAATAACCTATTATTCCACTGGAGCCTCGCTTTTGCTCCTCTTTCTCCCAGTTTTGATTCGAACACCCTCCTGTCGAGATCATCAAAGATTTCGTTGGCTACCCTAACTCTTTGCAAAGCCCATTCCTTCTTGGAGAGGCCGTCCTTGAGCTTTGACGTTTTGGATTTGTCAATAACCTTCTTGGTGAGGGATTCGTCTTGATGGGGCTCAGAATCAGCGTTGACGGTGAGCGTGAGCATTTCGAGAGGGGGAAGATTGAGAGGACGTCGAGGGGGAGAGTAGCGTAATATACCAGCATCAGAGCTACTGTCCCACCCTCGTTCCTCTGGATCCTCTTCTGGACTTTGAGCATCACTCCCCTTCATCTCAACAGCCTTGATTTCCTTGGTCTTCTTGGTCGGTTCCCATATCTCGACGTCGCTTTCTTCTTCTTCCGTAGTAGGCGCTTCTATGTAGTTCTCACCTTCGCTGTCGTCAACAATGAAATCTCTCAGAGATCCATACGAGTCATCCGGTCCATAATATCCGCCATTCTCCTCATCAACGATCGGGGCAATCTCTTCACCATCACTCAAAGTAAGATCAATCACCTGCTTAATTTTTTGAAACTTGGCTTGAATCTCTGGCCCTGCCAACTCTTCATCCTCCTCGGAGTCAGAGGCAATTACCCTTCGTGCTTTGCCTGGCGTCCTTTTGGGTGTTCGGGTAGGCACCCAGTCTGACTCAGATTCGCTCTCTGCAGGAGGTGATGGTGGAGTCTTGTTTGAAAGGTTTTTATGCGCAAAAGCAGAGGGTGACGAAAACTTGAGCACGGGAGGGGGGCTTATATGTGCTGTTGATGTAGTAGAAGTCCTTGACATACTTGGTCTGTGCAATCGCCGCAATCGCCCTCGTTAGAATCCATTTTCAGGAAGGTCCGCAACTCACGAATCCAGCACATCATTAATTTCATTCATGTTCTCGACAAGTTCATCCTCAAAATCACGCCCAGTCACAGTTTCAGTTTCTATCTTGAGTGAATGACTAAAGAAGTGAATTAAGTCAGAGCAGATACTGTTAATAGTCAAAAACCTACAAGCCCAGAGTTCCCACGACGTCATCGTCAACACCACCATCATCATCCTCATCTTCAAGGTCTCCAAAAGACGATTTGTTGGGAGCAGGTGATTTGACGAACTTCATACCAGGGATCTTTTTCCCAGGGGTACCCTTGATTTTGGCGGTGGAGAAGTTGAGCCTCTTGAGAGGAGTGGGAGCAAAGGCGACGGTGCGTCGAGGAGTGAGAGGCACATTGTTTGAAAAATTGATTAGTGGGCGTGATGGTTCTGAGGTCAAACATGCAACATCAGCTGCCGTTCTATATTGTTTGCTAAAAGTTGAAAGTTAACCCACGCAGGTCTTTGGGGGACCTCTTTTGGTTATTCAAATTCCCTGCTTTTCCCATATCTTCGTCTTCAGAGTCAGAAAAGACTTGGATTGTTGGGCTTCTGTAATGAGCGCTTGGCATTTTTGGCGGATTGAGAATCGTGTCAACTGTCCCGAGAGAAATTATGAAATGAGAAACTTTGGGTGCTGGGCAAATTTCCGTCAATTTGAAAGCCAACGCTCAGGATATAATAAATCGGAGAAAAGAAGGGAAAGGGCTTGGGATTTGTGAGACAGGACGTGGTTGTTGTTGTCAGAAATCAACAAGGCAGTCGCGTAAACAAGTTTATAGTTAGGTCCGCACAACGTACTAGGGCTAGTTAGGCTCGAAATGAAGATACACGTGTAGAGAAAATGCAATCGGTCAGATTGCTATGCAATCTTCCAATGAAAATGGCTAATAGCCTTGCTTATAGGGGCGTTTTTATTAAGGTTTATAAGTACTACTTTGGAGGAGGTGAAAGAGGTGACGTGTAATCACCGTCAACAATAATGAATGATGATAATAAAATTATACCAACAACAACAACAACAACAACAGCAGCAGCAGCAGCAGATATAGAAGGTAAGATAGGCATTTACATGGAGGAGCTCAAACTGAAAGAATTGTAGGTGTGCAAGCGCTGCTGGACAGGGACCGCTGTCATGAAGAACAGCGGCAGCACCTTCGAGCTGAACCCCTAATTCGATGGACCTCTAAACAAGACAGAAAATTAAGCATTACAGAAAATTACAGGACATCTTCGAGCTATGTGCATTTGGGTTGGCCTGCGAAAGAGGAAGAGAAGACGTTAATCGGACAGTAAGTCCACTATAGGCAAAGACATCAGCGCTCACAAGCGTTCATAGACTTTCCCTCCCGTGACCTTTGCATCAGATCTCTCCATCACATCTCTGAGGCTAGGGAATCCCATAGGCTTTTGGAGGCGCTGTCGATTCCACTGTTATCAGACAAGAGATCGAAGAGTTGCCGGATAGACCAGGAGGCACCGTAGAGCTGATTGGGATGATTGGGAGGGGAAGTGGCGAGGATGAAGGTGAAATCGGCGCCGGTGAGGCAATGGACATCGATTCTCAGCCGAACGATCAACGGACGGAAGAGGCAGATGTCGATTGTATAGGTGATGATGAGGAGGAGTTGATGGTACTTGACGACGAGGTCAGTGATGATGATCTTGCGGACGCTATAGAAATGGTGAGCGTGAGCCATGTATAAATCAACCTTGTGGTGTAAATTTGTTTGTGGGATTTTATAGCTTTCAATGCATAGCTTATGTATTGATGTGATGTCGTCGTGCACAAGGCCGGTCGCCCATTCATTCCGAAGGAAGAGAATCCTTCAACAAACTTCATACTGCCATCCAGTGCCCGCCTATCACTCGTTAATTAAGCCTTGTGCCCTTCTTTTTAGGGCGTCCGCCTGCTTCCTACGTAGAGTGGAATAAGATTACATTTAATAGTGGTGGAACCATATGAATAACATAAACTGAAGAAAAAGTATTCATCACCACGTTCGAGTGGCGCCGCCCTCAAGCCTGGCATATACTACTGTAATCGGAGATTTTACAGGGCTTAGTAGGGCTTAATTATCTTATGGTGTTATAGCTATACGTGCCACCCACAGAGGTACCCAAAGGGACACCCACAAAAATCATTCACAACAGAAGGGCTTAATGTAAGGAGGACCGCAGAGGAGTGGTTATCTACACGAAGCCGGGGCCGACTAATGTGTACGACGAATTGATAACGGCCAGTGTTTGATTCTTGGAAAATAACGTGAACGTGTTGGAAATATATGGGGCCGTGCCTGAGATATAGGCCAGTGGAATTAAATTTCTTGGAAAATGTTTGTTGGAAGTGGTCGCCTTTTTTTCCAATAATTTCATCGGCCTCTCAGAAGCCATCAAGTAAATAAAAGTATAAATTACTACCGCCTCGTCGCCTGCCCGCGTCTCGTCAGCATCCATGCGAATCTCACGGCCCCTCGGTCAACTCAATCTTTACGCTAGGACAAGTCCGAGAATTTCTTTCCCCCTTCCTTCGGCCCGTGTGATTTCCGCGCCTCTGAGACAATCTCTCCCACCACCTCGCCTTCGTGTCAACACTCCTCTTGCCAGCCGCTCTTTTTCCATTTCCTCAACACATCTCGCAAAAATGTCTGCCGACGTCGAAATGACCTCTCAGTCCGCAAAGATCATTGACGGCACTGCCATCGCAAAGTGAGTCGATTTTTTTACACTTAGGAACCAGTTAAGCGAGCTTTCGCCAACAATCCTTTTTTTCCCCACCAACAGGCAAATCCGTACCTCCATCTCCCAAGCCATCACCGACCTCCATGCGTCCAACCCTACCTTCCATCAGCCTCATCTCGTCATCTTTCAGCTCGGCTCTAGCGCTGCTTCCTCTACTTACATTCGCATGAAGCTCAAGGCCGCCGAAGAGTCTGGTATGACTGTCGAGCACATCAAGATTCCCTCTGACGAAGAGTCTGGTGCGCTCAAGGGAACTGGTGTCAAGCGAGTCCTTGAGGCGGTGAAGAAAGCCAACCAGGACGAAAAGGTCTCTGGTATCCTCGTCCAGCTCCCTCTTGAAGGTGCCGGTAAGGCTGAGGAGAAGGCTGTTGTTGACAGCGTGGATGTCACCAAGGACGTTGACGGTTTCCACCCGGAAAACATTGGTCTCCTCAGCAGCCGAATCAGCGAGCCCTTCTTCACCCCTTGCACCCCAGCGGGTGCTATCAAGCTCATCGAGTCCACCGGTTTCAACCTCGCTGGTTCCAACGTCGTCGTTCTCGGCCGAAGCGACATTGTCGGCACCCCTGTCTGCGCTTTGCTCCGAAAGAAGGACGCGACCGTCACCCAATGCCACTCTCGTACCAAGAACGTTGAGCGAATCATCAGCCAAGCTGATGTCATTGTCGCTGCTATCGGCCAAGCCGAGTTTGTACGTGGCGAGTGGTTGAAGCCTGGCGCGATTGTGATTGATGTCGGCACCAACTACATTCCCGACGCTTCCAAAAAATCCGGTCAGCGCCTTGTCGGTGATGTTCACTTTGAGTCTGCCAGCAAGGTCGCCTCTTACATTACCCCTGTTCCCGGAGGTGTTGGACCCATGACCGTTGCAATGCTCATGAACAACACTTTCGAAGCTGCCAAGCGTCAATGGTCTTCTCGCCGAGCCAAGCAACTCATCCCTCTTCCTCTTGAGATTAAAGAAAAGGTGCCTTCTGATATCGAGATCGCCGTCGCCCAGACCCCCAAGCCCGTTGCTGAGATTGCCGAGGAGATCGGTGTGCACCCTGACGAAGTTGAGAGCTACGGCAGATACAAGGCCAAGATTGAGCTTTCCGTTCTTGACAGGCTCAAGGAGAGGAAGGATGGCAAGTACATTGTTGTCGCCGGTATCACTCCTACCCCGCTCGGTGAAGGCAAGTCTACCACCACCATCGGTCTCGCCCAAGCTCTCGGTGCCCATCTCCACAAGACTGCTATCGCCTGTGTCCGACAACCTTCCCAGGGACCTACTTTCGGTATCAAGGGTGGTGCCGCCGGTGGTGGTTACTCCCAGGTTATCCCCATGACCGAGTTTAACCTTCATTTGACTGGAGATATTCACGCCATCACGGCTGCCAACAATTTGCTTGCTGCTGCTATCGACGCCCGCATGTTCCACGAAGCTACTCAAACCGACAAGGGTCTCTTCAACCGTCTCTGCCCCCCTAAGAAGGGTGTTCGCACTTTCTCCAAGCCTATGATTGCCCGTCTCCACAAGCTCGGTATTAACAAGACCAACCCGTCTGATTTGACAGAAGAAGAGGCTGCCCGATTCGCTCGTCTTGATATCGACCCTGCGACCCTCACTTGGAACCGAGTGCTCGACACCAACGATCGATACCTCCGTCAAATTACCGTCGGCCAAGCTCCCACAGAGAAGGGTCTCGAGCGAAAGACGGCGTTTGACATTGCCGTCGCTTCCGAGTGTATGGCCGTGCTTGCTCTCAGTAAGGATCTCGCCGATATGCGAGCTCGTCTCGGTAGGATGGTCGTCGCGTCAAGCAAGGCCGGTGAGCCCATCACTGCCGAAGACATTGGCTGTGCCGGTGCCATGGCTGTTCTCATGAAGGACGCTATCAAACCTACCATCATGCAAACCCTTGAAGGTACTCCCGTCTTTGTCCACGCTGGTCCATTCGCCAATATTGCCCACGGCAACTCCTCCATCATCGCGGACCGTATCGCCCTCAAGCTCGCTGGTGTTGAAGAAGGCGACGATGAGTCGAGGAACGGTTACGTCATTACCGAAGCTGGTTTCGGCGCTGATATTGGTATGGAAAAGTTCTGCAACATCAAGACTCGAGTCTCTGGCTTGAAGCCCAGCGCGGTGGTGCTTGTCGCTACGATCCGAGCTTTGAAAATGCACGGTGGTGGACCTGCCGTTACCCCTGGAAAGCCTCTTGACCAGGTCTATGTGGAGGAGAACTTGGAGTTGTTGGAGAAGGGTTGTGCCAACTTGGGCAAACACATTGAGAATGCCAAGAAGTTTGGTCTGAAGGTTGTTGTTGCTATCAACAAGTTTTCGTAAGCACTTTTTCCACTTTAATAAACTGTGTACTAACAAGTTGATAGTAACGACACCGCCGCTGAGATGGCCCTTGTCCAAGAATACGCTCTCAAGGTTGGAGCCGACTACGCCGTGCCTGCAGACCACTGGGCTCGAGGTGGTGCTGGTGCCGTTGACCTCGCCAACGCCGTCATCGAAGCCTGCGCCACTCCTTCCACTTTCGACTTCCTCTATGACCTCAACCAACCCCTCACAAAGAAGATCGAGATCATCGCCAAGGAGATGTACGGTGCCGACGGTATCTCACTCTCCGCTGAGGCTCAAGCCGAGATCGACAGGTACGAGAAGCAAGGTTACGGTGGTTTGCCTATTTGCATGGCCAAGACCGCCTTGTCACTCTCTGACGATCCCAGCAAGAAGGGTGTTCCCACCGGGTTCACTTTGCCTATTAGGAATGTGAGGTTGAGTGCAGGCGCGAGCTTTGTATACCCCCTTGTGGGTGATATGAGCACCATGCCAGGTTTGACTACCAGGCCCGGATTCTATGACATTGATTTGAACCCCGACACTGGTGAGATTGAGGGCTTGTTCTAGAAGGTTAGACTAGGGTTTTTTCGGGCTTCTTCTTGTGTTAATTTACTAAATGTCGATTCAGCATCATTGCCATTACTGTACAAATAGATTTAGCAAATGCATGCCTCAACGGCGAACTGAAATCAATTTGTCATGGACATCAAATAAGTCAATCGCGAACCGCAAAACTTGTTGTTGTGCCTTCGATATTTGATCACAGCAAGTTGCTCGTACTGGTAAAATTCTTCGGCACGACAAACAACCGGTAGACAGTCCTCGTTTGTCCCGCATAACCGGTTATTTTGCCTTACTTCGCTCGTCTCAACTCTGGTTATACGAAGGCTCCACACACAGGAAACGGGAAACTCATTGCATTCTAATCGCTTCTTCTCTTTCTCTTTTGTACACACACACACACACACACACTCACTCACTCACCCACTGTTATAGTTGTACTTTTAAAATGACAAAACGGATCCCCCCCCCCCTAAAAACAACCCCTCAACCCCAAAAAAGAAACGTACGAGACTCCTATGACAAGACAAGGCAAGGCCTTTACTCGTCGGAAACCTTGAGAACAACTCGGCCAGCAATCTTACCAGCCTCAAGGTCCTCGTAAACGCTGCAAATACCACCGTGTCAGTTGATTTCGTAAGGTGAAAGTAAAAGCAACAACTTACTCCTTCAACGATTCAAGACCTTTCTCTTCAAAGACGACCCTGACGTGGCCAGACGCAGCGATATCAAGTGCCTCAATCGCGTCCTGTCTGTTACCGACGTAGCTACCCTGGATCCTAATGCTCTTGAACACTGTCCAGAAAACGTTTGCGCCCATCTCAGCGTCAGGCATACCGACAGCCACAAGGGTACCGCTAGGCTTCAAGTACTCGATTGCCTGAGAGTAACCCGTCTTGTTGGCAGCGGTGACCACAGCGGCGGCAGGACCGTCACCGCCAGTAGCGGCCTTGATGTCGGCCACAATATCCTTGGAAGTTTTAAAGTCGACCCAAGCGTCAGCACCGAGAGACTTGACGAGCTTCTCCTTGGCAGCGCCAGTATCGATAGCGACGACCTTGAGACCCATGGCCTTTGCATATTGGACGGCAAGATGACCGAGACCACCGCCAGCGCCGGGAAGAGCGACCCAGTCACCGACCTTGGTGTTGGAGACCTTGAGAGCCTTGTAGGTGGTGACACCAGCACAGAGAATGGAGGCGGCCCCGGCAGAGTCGAGGGATTCGGGAATAGGAGTAACATGGTTGACGAAGGAGACGACGTATTCGGAGAAAGTACCGTCGGTGGTATAGCCAGAGAGCTTGACGTTGGGACAGTCTACAATGGTGAGTCAATCATTAACTGCGCTTGCTGGCTCTGAATAGTATATTGACTTACTCATCTCATAGCCGCGTCGACAAAGCTCACAGCTGAGACAGCTGTCGGCGAGCCACTTGATACCGACTCGATCACCGAGCTTGACGGGAGAAGCAGCAGTATGGTCACCAATAGCGACGATAGTACCGACACCTGTGAAAATGGGGAAGTTCCCATTGCGTCAGCGGGGCCCCACGCCATCACACGTTTTCGTTTTGGTGCAATGACCGGACAAGAGGAGACGTCGCGCCCAAATTCGACTCACCTTCATGACCCCCGATAAGAGGATGGGATGGGGGAATAGGCCAGTCGCCAGACTTGGCGTGCAAGTCGGTATGGCAGACACCAGTGTGGGAGATTTTGACCAAACATTCGCCAGGCCTGAGCTCCGAGGCCTGCTTGACAGGGTGCTCCTTGTCAATCGCGAGCTCAGCGCCGGTAGTTTTGACAACAGCGGCAATCTGGGTTTTGGGGATGGTGAAGTTAGAGAGAGTAGACATGTTTGCTCGGGTTGTATGGATAATACGTGATGTGGTTGCGGATATAGATGGATGGTGAAGAAAAGGGGCAGAAAGACGTGTGGAGATGGGTCTTATATGCGTTGAGTTCGGAGGCAAACGGGTAACAATGGACTTGAGGGCTGTGGTGAAGGTCGAGATTCGCCTGGAAGAAATCGTCATCATATAATCTCTAAACCGCAGTTGGGACGGTTTATTGCGGTTTCGGCCGGCGGTAAAATATTGTTCTTTTGTTATAGTATGGGAACGTGGTAAGGTACCGCTGATGATAGTGAAGCAAAAGACCAGGGTTATTCACAAGCCGGCGGAAAGAGTCGGTCACGAGGGGGTTGGAAATGAAGTCAAGATGCGTGGAGATGGTAAGTAGTATTATATGATTCTTTAACGAGTGTGGGGAAGGTTCTCGAAACGAGCTCTTATATCCAGCTTGCTCCCACAACGGTGCTGAGAACGGTGCGCCGCATTTATGGCCCTTTTGTGGTGACCTGATACGAGACGGCCAATGGCCAGCGACGGACTGCCCAGGGGCGGCCTGCGAGGGTGGCGCCATACTGTAACATGAAATTCGGCAACTATTGCTATATCATCCGTCGCTCGTCGTCTGTATACCGAATGCCGACGAACGTCTTTTCCGGCGTTCCTCCTTTAGCTGCCTTCCATTACCTTCTATGCATGATCACCATCCAGAGACATAAATGCACTATCCGAGATCATCCTCGTACCATGCACAAGACGTCGAAGGATTGTTGCTATGCTGCTGCTGCTTTCGGAGATGTTAGGATCTTCCATGCTGATCCCGAAATTATCCCGACTTTGGTAATAAAATTCCAATTTCAACCGACTTCCCGCAAGATTATCCAGGTTTAATTACAGAACAAAAAAGATAACGGAGCGGAAGCAACTTTCGTGTATCGACTGCCGTTCTTATCCGGCTGGCTGACCGCCGATGCTAGCTGATTCCTTTCGTGCCTTGAAAGGAGGTGCTTCCTTGGGATGACGTATACATTTTCTCCCTAATCTGGCAGATCCGGCAGATCTGAATATCTGATTTCTTCTACTCATTTATTTATTACGTAATAAGGCATAGATAACGACCGATCACGGATCACCTGTACGGAGCGAAGAATCGTCGTTAGTAGGAAGAAGGCATGGGAGAAAAACAGTAAACGCAATACCAAACTTAGCATGCATGCTGTCGTTTTCTAGAAATACACGTAAAGCCATTCAAGATAATCTGTCATTCCCTTGTAGCCTTCTATTTGCCTTCCCTCTCTTTTTTTCCCTCTTCTGCCTCTGTCCTTTAATGCTTATAAGACACCTTGACTGTATTCATCGATCAGTCACCACTTTGCTTCAAGTCAAACTGCGAGGATGGAGAACAGAAAAGGGAAAAAAGACTAACCTGTAATACTGGAAAGTATCATACAGCTTGGTATAATTGCTCCCGGTTGAGGTTACAATTAGGCGTTCCAAATATGCGTCTACAGCTTGCGTCGTGAGACCTAGTTGGAAACGTTCTCGGAAATGAGCAGCTGTCTGATCACCAAAGAGAGCAAAACAGTCGAGTTTAGAGTCTGTACGGAGAATCACAGTTTTGTCAGCTTTTATAATCTTCTAATTCTGGATCAGGCTGGAAGGCTTTGGAGAAAAAGAACGCACTCTTCTGCATGAGCTCGACAATTGCTATTCACCAAAAATCAGTAACGTCCCAGACGAAAGGAAAGTTGAGAGAGAGATGAGCGTACTGATCAAACTATCTGAATGTTTCCTTGCAGCTTCGAATCCTTCCTTGAACAGCTTCTTGAAGTACGCATAACCAGGACTATCCAATCCTCCCATGATATCCACATACTCCTATTATCGTTGTCAGCAACCAACGCGCGCAGAGAGAGGAGAAAAAGAGAGAGTCCTCACCATAAGCATCTTGAAAGGTGCCGCCTCAAATCCCATATTTCCCGGCGAGTTACTTAACATGAACCCAAAGTCAATATGGATCAAGTGCCCATCCTGGTCTACGAGAATGTTCCCGTTATGCCGATCTTTGATCTGAAGGAGGTACGTGATGATAGAGTAACCTGCGAGAGAACGGATAAAATTGCGTTGGGCACGAGCGAATCGACCGGAATCGGGTTTACCGAATGTCTAGAAAGTTTATCAGCTGAATTGCAGGAAGGGGGAAAGGGAAAAGGTGGCTCACGTTGACATAGTGGTCCATCAAGGACACATGCCCGATAGGCCCTCCTTCAGCCAATCGCTTGGCATATTCTCCCTTCTTGATAGAATGTACAGACACCGCATCCGTCACAGTCTCCACCAATCCTGATGTTTCACCGGTAATAAGGATTCGGAAGCTGCCAAAAGATATATTAACGACCCCACCTCGAAGCGACTGTGAAATGGCAAATCAATAAAAACAAGAACTTACAATCTGGCCCAGCAATCACAATTTTCCTCTTTCCAAATTCGGCTGAACCGTTCAATCAATTGCGTTGCAAGTTGCTCCTGCCTTAGATCCGCACCTGTCTTGACGATCACTGAGATGACCTAAAATCCCTTATCAGCCCGATCCTTTCTACTCAAAGGGAACAGAATTTCCATCAAGTATAGCGGCGGAAACAAGGAGCGAAAAGGAGAAAAGTGAAACCCACATCCCAGTTCGCCAGATGGCCCCACGGACTTCCAGCCCTTATCCTGCTCTTCTTCGCTGACCAACTTTCCCTGAATACAGCTGCCGACGGATCTGCTTTGTTCAACTCTCTCCTCACAATCCCTTCGTCTTCCGCTGTACCATGTTCATGATCATGCTCATATCCGCCTTCACCTCCTCCAGACGTTTCAGCTGTGGGGATGTGTATATCCGCACCAGGCGGTCGATCTGTCATACGTTCCACTCGTTCTTCTTCAAGAGCCATCATCTCGAGCATGATCCGTTCTCTTATCGCTGCCGCTTGTGCTGCTGCGAGCTTCAGTTTACCTCCCGCCGATCCATCTGGCTTCCCACCAGTTTCTTCCCCTCCACCGCCTCCACCACCGCCTGGAGTCCTTATCCACCCTGTACCCGGTATCCATCCACCCCCACTTTGGTTCTCTGGTGCATTCGGTATAAGTGAAGCGTTCAATTGAGCAAGCATGACGGCCGCTGTGCGCATACGTTCCGAATAATCTTCGAGAGTGATTGCCCTCTTTGGTCCGGGGGTGGAAGGGCTTTGACCTTGAGCTTGAACCAAGCCAGGGGTGAAGGCAGACGAGGAAGATGGAGAAGGTGAGGTAAACCCCGATTTAACTGATGGGAAGCCAGGTGTAGACGGTCCGGATTTACCTATCTCACTTCCTGTTGCCGTTCCCGTGGGGGAGGTTGCGTATTGCCCCACATCGCCCATCGCACCCGCTCCTATCCCCGCACTCGCACCCACACTCACACCTGAGCTGGTTATTCGCCCAGGGACAGGTGACCCCCGATCCCACGCTTTCATATCCAAATCCCTGTTCTTCGGCCCACTCGGTAAGGGGATAATTTCAGACAAGTCGGGAATCTCGTCATGGATGGAGAGAGTACCGTAAAGTTGTTCGACAAGGTCCACCTCTTCTGGAGGGGTAGGCTGGGGGGTACCAGCAGTGGTAGTGGTGGCGGCGGTGGTAGATAGAGGTGTTTGAGAAGGTGGTTTGGAAGAGTTTGCGACTGGAGCTGGGACAGGAGAAGGCGGGATGGCAGGGATAGAATCAGGCATGAGACTTCCGAAGCCTTCTCCTTTCCCTTTTCCTTTTTTACTCCCTAATCCCCATTCTTGTCGACAATTACTGTACCCTCCATTACGTACTCTGGCGCCAGCACCAGCTTCACGTCCGTTTCCATCTACTCCCAATGTCCCATCCCTTTTCCTCCTTTTTCTATCCTCCGCTACCACGATTTTCTTCAACAACTCCCTATTTTCCCTTCTCGTCGGGTCAAAATCGAGATCCCCTTGGAGGATCTCGACGTGTAACAAGTACGGTGCTCTTTCTGCCGAGTTGAGGACGACGGAATCGCCTGGTGAGATACGTACAACTCGAGAGTGACCGCCTGGGACGGCGGAACCGCGCGGATGGTATGCTCGATTTTTTGCCGACGAAGAGGGGTTGTTCGATCCAGATGAGGGTGATGGGCTCAAGGTGGATGAAGAAGAGGAAGGAGAAAGGGTGTGATCGGCAGTACACCATAGAGGCATGCACACTTCGGCTGGGAGGTTGTGGTTCAAACTCGTCAATTCTGCTCTCAAAGCACTAACCCGCGCCGGTTTAGGAATGACCAATAATCTATTACTGATATCTTCCAATAATAGCAAGAACCTCACTTCGCTCCTACAGTAATGACTTGTGAGGAGTTGTCTTTGCGCAGAGAGCGAGTAGGTCGCGAGAATGGCTTCCGCTGTGGGTGGTCCTCCAGAGTAATGATAGGGGTTATAAGACGATGAACGGGGTAAAGAAGGCACGGAATGGAAAGGTTGGTGTACAGATTTAGGTGGAGTAGGGGATCGGTCATTGAACAGTTGACCGAATGGGTCTGAACCCTTTCGGCGAGAAATGCCGCCATTCTTTTCCTTTTCCCTTTCCTTCTCATCGGGCATGTCGATCACGGAGAAAGGAGTAAGTGCAGATGGAGATCGGGGTGGAGAATAGAGGTTGGGCGCTGTTTGAGCGGGGCCAGTGATTGCGAGATTGACGGTTGATTTGGCGAATTTAACATTCGACTTGTACCCTTGACCTTGGGTATTCTCATTACTCTGCGCTCGCCCATCTTCCTCTTCCGACTCACTATCATCCTCTTTCTCCTCCTTCTCATTCTCATTTTCCTTTCTCCTCCTTTCCACATTTTCAGGCCTGACATCCGCTCCACCACCCGTATCCACTTCCACCCTATCCCTTCCACTTGTCAGATCGTCCATCGGTCGGCGCCCTTGGATGAGAGCCCATTCGCCTACGAGGGGGACTAGAGCGGGCATACCGGGTATACCAGCGAACATGACGCCCATACCCACCAACGCCGCTGCGGCATGTGAGTTCACTCTCCCCTGGCCAAACCTTTGTCCTTGCCTTTGGCCCTCGTCAATTTGAATGCCGGTAGAGTTAGAACCAGAGCCAGAGAGGGAAGAGAGCACGCCCAAGGCAGAGGTAGACGGCGAATGCGGTAAAGAGCGGTAAGGTGAGCGCGACGATTCTGGGGGATCACCAAAGATGATGGCATGGCAACGGTGCAGGACGCGTTGGCAGATTGCGAACGGGACAGGATCCGTCTGCCGGGTTGGGATGAGGTCTCGGAGAGCGGCTTGCATGAACCAGAATGTCTAAGGTCGGCGCTGAGCACTTGGTTCCTTTTGTTGTCAGGAGGAAGATAGACGTACGAGCATGGCAGAGTGGGTGCTTTCCTCTGCTCGAGCGATGATGAACGACTCGAGAGCATTGGATTGGGTAGGGTAAGTCAGTAACAAATGGCTACTCTTTTTCAGCTGTTACCCTCCCCTACGTGCAGAAACGAAACATACCATATCTGGGGCCAATAAAACTCAACTTCTTCGGCAGGCATCCTCTTCATTCGCCAGCAGAGATAGTGGGATATACCAATAGAGTCGGGATAGGTCTTGAGGTACTGCATGGCGATGGAGATGGAGAAGTAGGGGGAGAGGAACAGGCGGAGGCTAGAAAGAGGCATGATTTAGGTTACCCGAGTCTACTTGACATCATGATAGAGAGAGGATCAGGACGTACAGTAATGCGTGAGACATGGTGGGCAAATCATGTATTACTCGTCAAAAGGCGTTCGAGTTTTCAAGATGTGCTGTAGTCTAGATCTGAGAGCAGTGATTGCCGAGGGTTGCCGCTGCTCGCTGTACTGGGGGAATAGAGGGAATGTATATTTTTTTGGGATACTCTCTATTTCTGAGCGATGTAGCCCCAGCGATGGACGACGTTTTGCGGATGTATGTATATGAAGAACAAGCGAAGTAGTGCTGACAACGCGCGGAGACACTGTCCTGGCGACCCGTTTGGCGACGACGAGCCACAATGTGGTGACAAAAACCACTATTCATACATGCTACAACAAGATGCATAGTTTGGCATATCAACTAAAAAGACTACCGATTCCATCCCTCTTCATCATCCCCAATTGAAAATTTCCCTCCCTCTTCATTTGAATTGTCCTCATACTCATCCTCACTTATGCTAACATCCCCAGCCTCACCATTCTTCGCCTGGCCCGCTGCAGCACTCTTCATCGAGCGACGACCTTTGTTTCCGGACTTTTCATCTCTAAATGGGTTTTCCTTGGCGTTAGAGTTCAGGTTGGAGTTGAAATTGGGGAATGACGAAGAACCCGTGGAAAACCTCGTTATGGGCATACTCCCGAATCCAGCACCCGCTCCATCATTGTCATCGCCAATAGGGCTCGCAGACAATGGTTCATCCCGATGAGACAGTTCTGGCAAGTTTGAAAGGGCGTGAGACGGCAAAGAATCGGTGGATACATTGTTGGTTATGAATGAATGTGTAGGCGGCTACGTATTCCAAATGTCTCGCATTAGTACTGGGCATCATGGAAGAGTATAGTATTGCAGCAGCTGGTCATGGAAACAGAGAAAGAAGGACTTACGCCGTCTTCTGATAATCGGATCCCAGTTTCACCTCTTGGCATACTACCATTCAGTTCTGTCAGTCAGGGATATATCCAATAACTCATAGTCCTTTATGCGCGACTATACCAGGCCAAACTCATGGCTGATAGGTCCATAGATTGATCTGACCTCTGCTGCACTTGGCATTTCATAATACTCACCTAAGAGGAATCCCGACATCCCCCGCCCTTTGTCTCCTAAGCCAGTAGATATACCCCGCAGCAGGGAGGACAATGAAGATGAGAACAAGGAAGAGCCACGACGACATAGCTGTAATTCTGGTACTTTAACTCTGGCGTTGATGCGTTCAGTGGGTGATAAACCAAGTTTGGCACTGGTCGATAGATTGTTGAGAGAGGAGCAGTAAAAGTAGAAAGGGACTGAAATAAGGAAGAAAGGAAGAGGTGACGTCCGACAGATGGTGCGTTCACATCCCACCGTAGGGGAGAAACGCGTCGCTTCGAGTATATATTATTATTGGCTGTGCATCTACTTTCGTTTGTACAGGTATTGTACTCTGCCAACCCCTTGCATGTACAAACACAGTGGTATGATGTATAAGTAAAACAGCTTATAGCATAGATCAGTAACTACGGGATGCAGTGCGCTTTTAGACTAGCACCACAACATGGTATTATTATATATACTCGTCTATAATTGGTCTCGGAAAGAAGAGACATAATAGCACGAATACATGTCATGGGCGAGATTACAAAGCCATAGACAAATGTGACCCCTCAGACCCCTTTTCTTCAACTTTCTGCAAATAGCCAACGCCAAATGATCAGTGGTCAATGTCCATATCCTCCTCTACTTTCCCTTGCGGTTGTGATATCTTCTCTTTGTCGAGCTTCGGTCCCCAAATCGTCTTCTTCTCCACAAAGGTGGTTTCCTGACTCTCTTCAATAACCGTACCATCGTCCAGTTCCCGCATACGTTTACGAGTCTGCTTCACGAGCATTGTCGTCAATTCTGCTTGTTCGTTTTCGTTTGCACCCCCATTCGCACTCGCACCCGGGCTAGCGCCAGGGCCAGAACCTGAGATAGCGTCGGAAGAAGATGTGCTAGGGCGAGGTAATTGGACGGTTGTCGTTTCTATTTGAGGGGATTGTCTGTTTTCTGACCATGCTCTGGAATCAAATCAGCTTCAAGTTCAAAGTGGATTGTGGGAAAGGGACTCACGGAGGGTGGAAATCCCAAGTTCGAGATATTGCCTTCTTATCAAACACTTTACTCAACCGATCCCTTTTCCTGCTAACCTCCTTCCCCTTGATTTTCACGCTCCCATTCGCGGTGCCATTGGACTTGAACTCCTCCGCCTCGACACCAGACGCCTCCTCCCCTAATAAACCCAACGCTCCCAACTCTCTCTCCACCCTCCACTTCAGCTCCTTTGCTAGTCCCTCGGGATCCTTGACGATATCTCCCGGTATCCTATCGTGTACCAGTTTCCGAGCTTTATCTTCCGCCTCGGGGTCCTCGAGAATTCCCGTTTGGGAGACGAGGAAATTGGCAAGATAGGAGAGACATTGGAGGACGCGAAAATGTGGCGGTTTCGGAGTGGTGGTTGCTCGAGGGCGGTAGGCACGAAGATGACGGAGGTCGCTACAGTATTTTTCGGCGACGTACCAGCAGAGCCTGGAAATGACCAAAGATCATCAATGAATGGATCGCACAAAACTGTAGGGGGAAATGACGTACCGGTCAAACATGGGAAAACGGAATCTCTGAGGGACTTTAGTATCGATCTCAATCTGACGTAGTCGTAATTCTTTACCAGACGAAAATGAAAGTGTCAGTGACAATCGAATTGCGCGGGGCATTCAAGCATCTGAAAACCCACGAGTATCAACGTTATACGAATGCAGGAAATTCCCTCCAAAAACGATAGAGTCCATGGGTGTATAAACGGCGTGGATGTAACCTGTCGGTATTATCCTAGACAAGCCCGTCAGGTAACACGCGCTTTTTTGTCATAACTATCACTTACATCGTATCACCAGCGTGCAATTCCACCTTTCGGACTTCGTCAACCATGTCGCCCAACCATGTATCTTGCTGTTTCTCGTAGGAACCAGACCCTAAGATATGGATTCAGCTGGGGGATCCGCGAGGTAAGAAATAAGGAGTAAGGGATAAGGGGCCAGGCGATTTTGTGAGAGTTTGACGTACACTCTGCGTAGGCTTTGAGGTTTTGTTCGGTGGGCTTGACGAAAAAGAAGACCTGAGAATGGTATGAGCCGGGAGAGAAGAACGACACAAAGCAGGAGAGTTTTACCTTTGCGCCGGAATGGATCGTGTAATATACAGAGCTTGCGGCAAAATCAACGTGCCAGTCCTATAGACGATCCATTAACGAATAAATCTACCAGAGCAATTATAGTTGTAGCTTACTGTCCACGCACCCTTCATACCCATCTGAATTCCGAAAATCAGTTCGTTGTAAATATCTTCCGACAGATCAGTTTGAAGTGCAGGAACCTACGAGGCAATAAAGTTGGACCTTGGGGTAAGGCGTATTTGTTTTCTCTTTCAAACCTTCAAGATCCTCTTCAATCTCGCCCCCATTATCCCCTTCGGTTAAGTGGCTTCCCTCCTTTCTTATCTCACTGCCTTCTCTGCTATCATTCCCCCTACCCTTTTCCTTCACATCCTTCCCTCCCGCTCCGGCATTGAATCTCCAAAAATTGTCCACCCAGTCGATCTCTCTGACGATCTTGGGCGGCTTCACCTTTTTGGCTAGTTCTGTACCAGATATTTCGAGGGAGATAACGTTGTAGACCTTGGGGTTGCGGACACTGGTATTTCCAGAAGATGATTGAATATATTCGGCCCATTTCTGAAGGGTCCATTGTGAAGAGTGCTGAGAGGAGACGTCTACAGTAACCTTAACAATTAGTATCTATGATCGTTGTGTTGAGAGTAAAAAGGGGCATACCAATCACATCTACCATTCGATCTGGACCGACCAGATTAGCCACATCCTGCACGGTCAAGTCCTTCGACGGTAAATGTCCTCCTAGACTTGAGAATCCGCCATTTTCCGGCCTGACGATGAGCGGCTCCCTATCGGGACCCCAGAATCGAGTTGGTAGTAGATCAGGCGAGATAGAAGAAGGTTGCCCGGGTAAAGGTTGTGACTCCAGCCACGCACGCGTCAAAAGTTTCCCAGGAAGAGCAGGGTAGTTGGCTATACATGTTTTGATCAACCCTCGCCTATCCAGTAAAATTGATTGACTGACCGTCTAAGATTGTTCGTCCATACTTCTCAGGATCCGCAATCAACTCCAACCATTGATGAGTAGGCGTAGCAATCGAGTTGTTCAAGTTGCGGTAATCAATTTGGGCAGTTTTCCGTTTCGGTCGCCCTTGAGGAGCATCCGAAGCAGGTGTCCCCGCAGTACTCTCCGCTTGTTGCTCCCTCTCGCTCTTCATATCAATCTCAGGTGACGCTGTTTCCTGACCTTTTGTACTGGTGCGAGGTCGCTTGATATTGGACTTGAGTAGAGGAGCTGAAGTGCTTGCAGACCTTTTAAGAGGCTTTCCAGCTTGATCGATGTCTTTAGGTTGAATCGATGCTCGCTTCATAGTGGCAACTAGTGGATGCCGAGGGGGGCGAGGGTTCGACGGCGAAGTTGAGCGAGCCAGACAAGGGGCACAATACCTGATCCCCGGTGGCTGATTGTCAGATGTGAAAAACCTAGTCATGAGAAATACGCATACCATTTTCCTATCCACTCAACCCAATTCGTCCATGCCCCTTCGTCGCCAAAGTTCGTCTCGACTGTCGAAATAATCTCTTTGGGTATCGTCCCTCTCCACTTCTCATCACCAAGGAATAAACAAGCCGAGTGATACCACTCATCACATTTGTTACACGCTACCCATATGAAGTCGATGTCTTCGTTTGTCTTGCCTTCTTCTGTGATAGAGGGAGGCTGAGGCGGACCGGTTTCTCGACATAAAGGACAAGGCTCCGGAGGTGTCTTCACGCCAGTAGCTTGAGGAGAATCGACTGCTTCTCTTTGTCCCACTTGCTCGCTCATCCTTCGTAATATGCGACGTTGGTATTAATATAGGGTGCGGGCTGGGAATATTTGGCAAAAGAAGAAGAAGGAGTAGGGTAGAGTGAAGGATTCGTTGACTTCTTCTGGCCGTCAGTCGTAACAACAACATCGGGCCCGGTTAATGGCATCAGTTAATGTCATCTTACGTAAACATTTTAGTAATGACGCATTTGTGTATGACGGACTCCATGTCTCTCTATTCTTTTCGTTATTGGGACCAGGATAACGGCTCAACAATAAACAGAGCGAGCTTAGGGGTGCAAATCCAAAGGACAACTAGGCAAGGATAAAACTGGAGTATGACAGTCACACTTGCATCACGGAAGTTTCCAATCTACTCTTTGAAGTAAGTCTGGCTACTTTCTAAATCAGCCAACAAGCCCTGCTCCTTCGGCTCCCAGCCCAACCATTCTCTAGTCAATTTGGAGCTACCGATAAAGTCCATTTTTACAAACATCCCAAGCCAACTATAATACTCCCCAACTTTTTCGTCTGCCACACTCTTTGTCTCAACGCCAAGCTTCTTACCAATGATCTCCGCAATCTGCTTAAACGGAATACCCTCGTCTTGGACACCATGCAGGATCTTACCACCTTCCAAGGTCTTACTCTCAATGACGGCCTTATAGAGTTGGGCAGCATCCTTGACGTGTACTGCAGGCCAGTGATTGTCTCCTTTACCAACGTAGGCAGCAACACCCTTCTGGCGGGATTGGTCGATGATAAGAGGGATGAACCCCTTGTCGAAATCGCCGTGGACAGTGAAAGGAAGCCGGATGACAGCAGTACGGACGCCTTGGGACGTATACTCGAAAAGAACATTTTCGGCTTCAGCACGAGGGCCGTACTTGCCGACGTCGAGTTCGGTGCAGATCCTGATGCCGGGGCTAGGAATCCCAGAAGTGGTGACTAGGGGCTTGTTGGTACCTTTGAGACCGGAGGCAAGTGCTCGGATAGCTGCGTAGTCGACTATAGGGGAACATCTGTAAGAACTTGGACCAGACATACATGTAAGAACATATAAACTTACTTTGCGCAGGTTTACCTCCATAATCGGAGAAGTCGTGGATATAAGCCAAGTGAATAACGGCGTCCGCCTCAGAAGCCGCTTTTGTAAGGACTTCAGTGTCTTCGAGAGACGCGAGAATGACGGTGACGCCTTGACGCTCAAGTTTCTTGGCCTAACTCTCAGGAATTAGCTCGAACGGCCGACATTAATGGAAAAGGGGCAGGGAACAGATGGCAAGGACTTACGGAGGCATCGGACCGCGCGATAGCTGTGAGCTGGTGCCCTGCCTCGAGAAGAAGAGCAGTCACATGGGAACCAATGTAGCCGCTAGCACCGGTGAGAAATACTTTCATCCTGAGATTGGTCTGAATGCTGTCAAGTACTGGGAAGAGACGGGTCAAGAGAGGAGTGAGGTACTCCTTGGACGGAATTGGTTGGAGGTGGAGTACATGAAGTGCGTGGACATTCTGGCCTGGGTTTATATATCTGTCAGAGTAGCGAAGCCCGCGTGAGAACACCGAGCCGAGTATCTGTGTCTGTGTATAGCAATCTGAACTAACTGACCTTTTATGCTCGCCGAAGCCGAGGTTACTAGTCAGTGTACATTTGTTATTCGTTGCCACTGATAACAAGTATGTGACCGGAGTTCATTGCGACTCCGGCGGAGCACAGGCCGTTCCCCGTCCTTCTTGTTGTAGCATACGGTCTTGCGTGTTGTGTTGTGGGGGGGCATTCCTATCCACATCTCTGTTGCAAGTCCTGATCAGAATCATGTTTAACAACAGTATAGAATACATACATTGAACCACTGGGACGAAGAAATTACTGTCATTCTCAGGTCGCAAACTGTCCCCCGACCCTCCCGCCCGACCTTCCGATGATACGTGATGAGTGAGACCGAAGCAACGTGAAAGGAGGTGAAGCTTATCAGTTATCATCAGAACTGCCCTCCTGACTGCCGCTGGCCGAGCCCGTACGCATCTTAAGATCTTTATATCGTTATTAAGCATAAGAAGAATAATGTCACTGAAACCTCGGCTTTGAGGATTGGGAGACTTCGGCCAGATGGATAGGCTCGGAAGAACTTGTGCAATCTATACAACTGATTGTTGTAGAACCTCTGAAATACTCTTGAAAGGGATCTTTCCATCTTGGACAGCATGCAAAATCTCTCCACCTTTCAGCACCTTCACTCTCCATGGCCAGCCTATAAACCTGCGCCGCATCCTTAACATGTACTGCCGGCAAGTGATTCCGCCGAACTGAATATGGGCCCCCCGCCGAAAGGAGCCAGATAAAGAGGTTTATCTGGATTACATAAAGGGATTTCCTTTGGAAGCAGATGCAGCTTTCGGTAGGAGTTAATAAAGGAACGACGAAGAAGATATGGCGCTGATCCTCAATTCCAGATTTTTTTGCCCTATATTGGGGTGAGGTAACCAAAACAGCGCACAGATGCATTTGACTTTCGTCCAGCTCTTTGTTAATTGATTCACACATATGGCAAAATTGTCAAGTTGTTATTAATACTTGCTACCACTACCAGTCGCAAAGTAGGTTTCACTAGTCTCCAAATCCTCCAGCAATGTCTTCTCCTTGGGTTCCCAGCCTAGCCGCTCCCTCGTCAACGTGCTCGTGCCAGTAATATCCGCTTGAACAAAAGGACCCAGGAAAGTATAGAAAGTTGCAGCTTCCTCTGGCATAATACTCTTTGTCTCAACACCAATTTTGTTCGCAATGAGCTCCATCAACTTTTTGGACTCGACCCCTTCATCATGTACCGCATGCAGAACCTCTCCACCTTTCAGTATCTTGCTCTCAATCGCCAACTTGTACACCTGCACCGCATCCTTCACATGCACCGCCGCCCAATGCGTCTTGCCTTCTCCCACATAAGCAGCCACACCATTCTTGCGAGACTGGGCGATAACGTGTGGTACAAATGCTTTGTCATTGTCACCATGGACGTTGGGCAGACGAACAATACCCGTTCGCACCCCTTGGGAAGTATACTCGAGAAGGGTCCTTTCGGCTTGGGCGCGGGGACCAAACGTGGCCGGGTCGAGCTCTGTAGCGTAGGGGGTACCGAAAGGAAGGGCAGAAGTTGTAAGAAGGGGTTTGTCGGTGCCTTTGAGGCCCTCTGCCAAAGCGCGGATTGCAGCGTTATCCACTTGAAAGTTTCAAGTTAATATCCCACAGAGTCAAATGTACTTCCAGAAGGATAGAAGATGGGCTAACCTCGGATAGGTGTACCGTCGTGGTTCCCAAAGTCGTGGATATAAGCTAGATGGATGACAGCATCCGCCTCGGAAGCGGCCTTGGTGAGGATGTCGACATCTTCAAGTGATCCACGAACGACTGAGATGCCTTGCTTTTCGAGTTTTTCTGCCTGAATCCATGAATCCGTGTCAACGATAACTCCTTGTGACGTATGTCACTTACACCAACGTCAGAACGAGCTAACGCGCTGAGGTCGTGTCCGGCGGAGAGTAAAATGGAAGTCAAGTGAGACCCAATGTAGCCGGTGGCACCGGTAAGAAAGACCTTCATGATGTGGTTTGGTAGAGTATGTAAGGATAGATTTGAGCGAGTCGTTGATCGGATGGGGTATGCTGCTAGTGGTCTGTTGCAACCTCAGCGAGGACGACTGCTTTTGTAGCTGAGAAGGGGCTCGGGCACAGCGTGTCGTATGCTGGGTTTTCAATGGATAGAGGTCGGCGATAAGAATGGCGCATTTTGAGAGACTAATCAGAACCAGTTGGGCAGGAATGACATCCTCCTTTTGGGAAGGTACGTACGTATTTTCAGCCGTGATATCGTATGAGGAGATGCCCTGCGGGCGAGTCTCTCGAGAGTCGGCGACCGAACACCGAAGTACCAGGTATGGCAGAAATGTTACGTAATTACAATATATGATGACGCTGGAAGCCAGCAGCTCGCCGGAGATGGAGGCTGAAAGCGACACGCCTTGATGGATCGGATGAATCCGTTCTCCTTTCCACCCGCTCCACCCACGTCCCTGCCCCCGGCCCACACCAAGGCTCCTACGCCCAGCTCACAACCGTCTCCCGGCTCAACAAGCTTATATGCAACCAGCGCCCTCCTCCCATCGACACTTTTCGAACGGAAGTATTTCACCACATACCTCTCTCCACGGCCACGAAGAACTCGAATTTGAAGATGACTTTGACTATCTCTCCGTTGCCACGCCTTCTCGGCCAAATGCGTCCAAGAGGGCCGCGCCAAACAAGGGGAAAGCAGTAGAAACCACCAAATGGAAGGGCAAAGGGAAAGCTCGAAACGGTATTCCGGGTGGCGAATGGCAAGTCGCTTCTGGTACATGACACACGTGCGATAAACTGATTTGCCGGACCTCGTAGCTACCTGCTGAAGCTTCCGGGTGATCTTCTTCATACGCTAATGTCTTGCCTGTCGCCCAGGACCTTGTTGAGATTTTCCGAGACGTGCAAGTTACTGAACGAGCAAACGGAAAACGATACGGTGTGGCGGCATAGCTATGTCAACCGGTTTCTGGGCGAAGGCGTTGCCAGAGATAGCAGGCGCAGGGAAGAGATTGTGGTCCTTGCTCAGAGTTGTGTGAATGCCGCCGGAAGGGGATGGAAAAAGGAGGCATTGGGAAGGGAGGTCATGCTGGAGTATGTCGATCTGGACTGTAGTGTGATTTATTGCTGACCTGTTTGCAGTCTTTGGACGAATTCCAAAACTAGCATTGTCATGCACACCCCACCAACGGGTCTTATCCATTCCATCTCACTGTACTACCCCCCTTTCCTCCCCTCAAATTCGAAAAGCCTTGTCATTGGAAAGAATCGTCAATCGACGCCCAAAGACAAAGTAGCGTACACGAGCAAGCTCGGGGAAGATGGGGACAACGTCTTGCAACCGACGACCCCAAAAATAACTCATCGGCAAAAGTACGAAGCTGTTTTGGCCGCTACGACTCGGCCTCCACCTTACATGCTCAGCGCGTCGTTGTTCATGGGAGGTGTAGTTAGGAGTGATCCCATCAGCGGCAAGGTCTCTAAAGGTTTCTGGGGACCTGGAAGGGATGGTAAGTGGAATGACCAACTACCAAGACTATATTGACGTCTTCTCAGCCAACTTCCACATTCGACCACATATCGACCCGCTTGCTGAGCCCTCAGCCATCTATCTGCCAAGTAGATCACAATCCTTCATTCTTTGGGGTCTTCAAACGGGCAGTGTAGTTTTTACAAGCGTTCAAACTCGTAATCATGCTACCCACGGCGGTAGAGCCACTTCCGTCAATGTTTACTCCGACCCGAGAAAATCACATGAAGGGTTTGTCGTTGATATTTGGGCGCCACAAGGGCAGAATGATACTGCTCTCAAATGGATCACCGCTGGGCAAGACGGGCGAGTCAAGCTGTGGGAACTACAGTCAGGGACAATCACCAAAGTCGGCAAGCGTCAAGCAAGTCTGGTGGATGGGAACATTGATTGTGTCTTTACATCTCCTCTCGCTGAAACTGGGTTTCCCAACAGATCAGAGTTGGTCAAGAGACGGCAAGCTGGCAAGCCAGATGAAATCGTTCTGGCGAGATATGATTTGCAGCATGATATCGTAGCAGGCGTGACGGAAGATGGAGATTTACGTGTTTGGTTTGAAGCGTCAAGTGGGAATGAGAATGAGGTGCGAATCGATCTTGGATCAGCAGAAATTGAAGGGGAAATCAAAGTCATGGAAATGATCGGTTATCGCCATCAAGACGAGGTTGCCGTCGCCGTTTTGATTCATCGACGCCGATCCCACATTCTGATGCGGCACGATATCTCCAAATCTGGCAATCACCACATTACCACTTTTTACTCCTCTGTCGGTGCCCCACTTAGCTGTATACACCCCTCACTCTTTCCCAACCTCCCGATCTCAGCGCCAAAGCACGGAAACTCCACGCCTATGCTAGCGAGGATCGTCACGCCTGGCGAGACACCTGATCCCTCCCCTCCACCTCTCGACTTGCCCTCTGGAGGGTTCTCCTCTTCCTCTACCCATTCTGAGCCAGAGTATGGGCGGTATGTCCTTGCAGGTGATGAGGCAGGCTTTGTCCATCTCTGGGCTTGGAATGGGGAGGATAATGAGAGAAAGACTATACGGTCGTGGGAGGCGATGGAAGGTAAGATCACAGCGCTCGATATGTCTTGCGGCCTCGTCGCTGTCGGAAGGTAAGTCCTTGTTTCTTCGCTTGAGGAGGCATGGGAGAAAAGGTCGAAATACTTGAACAGTTGAGCACGGCTGATATCGGATAATAGTTTCGACGGTTTTGTCAAGATATACGATCCACTTCCTACTCCACCTAAGCTCTTACGCACATTCCATGCATCGCACCTCTCCCCCGGTGAACTGCTCGTCGCTGGCAGCGACCAGCCCGACGCCAGGTTTTACACCGTCAACAAGATCATCCTGGAGAATGATATGGTGGTAGCGAGTATTGGGAGAAAGGTATTCGCTTGGCGAGCTGGGGCTGGAAAGGGTAAGCACGGTGGGAAGGAGGGGAAGAAGGGTGGTATAGGCAAGGGTGAGGGAAGAGGTGGAACCCGTGGGATCGGTACGTCTCCTTTCCCAACTCTCCCCAGAGCGGTTAAAGTGCCCTTTCCTCGGGTGCTAATAAAAAGTGTTTCATTAGTCATGAAGGCATTACATCAAGCTGCTGAAGAAGATTTTGCAGAGTTTGCACCCCACGCTGCGACACCCAGACAACGTCTCACGAATCCGCACGAAACCCTTGAACGCGAGGCCATGCAGGAGATGGGTTTGGAAGATGGAGATGATGCTTTACAGTATGCGCTCATGCTCTCCATGGAAGAACAAAGCCATGCTTCACCTCCTCACAACGACTTATTGAATGAGGAGCCATCAGTGTCTGGTTGGGTTGAAGACGAAGATGAAGAGGAAAATGTGGATGATGAGACTGCGGAGGCTATTAGACAAGTAGAGGCTTTCAAAAAAGCCGAGCAGGAGAATGAGTTGGCGAGAATGCTCGAAATGATAAAGCAGGCGGAGAAAAAGGAAGGATAGACTTATGAAAATCTGTAGAGTTGTCCGTGAAAATTCAGAATGAACATGTGGGTGCAAAAACATTTGAGGTCATAGAAATCACCTCAAGCTGCCATTTATCCACTTTAAACACGACCGTATGAAGAATGAATGGAGTATATAAGGAGATGAGATCTCCGGCACGCACACCTTCTCTCAGGACTTACAGAAAAAAATTGTGTAGTTACGTATGTTGAACAACTAAGCAGATTAGCGACCCAGCAGTCCGATACATCACCGAATTGTGAGGCCCAGCAGGCCCAGCAAGCTGTGCACTCCCTCGTCGAAACAACGTGAGAAAAGTCACTTCGGCGCTGATGCACCAGAGAAAGAAAGTGACTCAAAGTGTGTGATCCGTAAAAATATCCCTGTAAAATAGATAGTACATAGATGCTTATTGTTGACATCAATGCTTATTGCATAGATCCCAGATACCAACTAAAAACATATATATGCCGACAAGAAAATGGGTAGACTAACGAGTTTTTGTTCTTTCAACAGATACAGTCTACAATGCAAATGTATAGCCTTTTTCCGCCACCTAACACTACAAAACCATCGGCTGGTTATCCGTCCCCATTGCTCTCCTTGCCTTACAACCTAACCTGTGCGTTGCAACTATAGAGAAGCAGCGATGTCCGCGTTGAGCGGTTTGGACGTAAGGCTAAGAATCTCGGCTGAAACATGCTCGTTGGTACTTCGCACCGTCAGTCGACAAAGCTTGGCGTCTTTATTGGGTTCTACGCGGCCAAGGATACCACTATCGTGCCGCAACTCATGTCAGCGTTTCCTCCTGCAGCTCAAAGGTGAAGACGATGTTACGCACACTTTACCAGCAGAAGACATGTGAAGCACACCTGCAAATACAATGTTTTCTGGCTTGTGGTCAATATCTGGTAGTACAGAGAGCTTGTTGCCTGTAATAACTCTTTGATTTCTTCCAATATCGACCATTCCATTGGCAGTAAGTTTGATAGGAAAAATTTGTTGAGCTTCTCGAGGCGGGCCTATGGAGATTGTAAGTCAGGCAGGGAACTTTTGCGCGATGGCGACTTATCAACGACTCACCACCGATGATCTTCCA
>NC_006692.1:182920-212920 GCF_000091045.1 Cryptococcus deneoformans JEC21
TCCAAGATATCCACAGCCTTCTGATACGACCCACTAAATGCCTCGAGTTCCGCTTGTGCCATAGTCGTGACGAGAGCGGTGATAGTCAAGACCACACCTGGGTCTCTGTCGCCCATCATGGAGACAATTCGGGCTGCCCATTCTTTGATAGGCATAACGCTAGGGTGCTTTCTGTAGAGTCGCAGGAGAGTGAGAGCGGCCTTCTTCTTGACGAACGTGGAAGATGTACTGTATATTCTGTAAGTGGTGGCGCAATTTTTTTATCATTACACGTACGCGCTGATCATTGAGCGATAGACACTCTCGGCGAGCGCTTCAGCCATCTCCTTACCACCAAGAGTCGCAATGGCATGCAATGCCAGACAATTGTTCACCTCGTTCTGGTCCTCGAGATCTTTATGAAGAGAGTTGATTACCAATCTCGCAAGATCAGAATTCTCGTGCATCAGGAGGGTCAATGCAAGATATCCCTATAAACAATTGTCAGCTTGGGTACCACATTCTGTAATCAAACTTACGATCTGCTTCTCGCTGTACTTTTGCGAACTGATTAAGTTGATAGCCTCCATATGTCCAACGTCCACCTTGTACCCCAGAATATAAGTGAACACTACCTTGGCGAGATACTTCTTCTTTTGATATCCATCGAGGTTCCCATCCTTGAACTTCTGACGGATGTGAGCCATCTCACGGTTGATACGCTTTTCCTCGAGCTCCCTGACACGACATGCTCGCAAATCAGAGATATACTGAGATCATAATATGTGTTAATGAGTCATATATGTAGCTCGCAGTTCACTTACTTGGGTCAGACCCCTCATTTGGGTGGCCATGATGACGACGACGCGGTATGTGTGGATTGGGCGAGTGAGTGGGTCTTTTTGCCTGGTTGTTTTTCGTGACTAGCGGTGTTACTGAGTGTCTTGAAGATTACTTCAGTGGTTAGGGGCGGCAATAGCAGTAGATGGGATAGTATAAGGATGTGAGGAGAGTATGTGTACAAGGTATAGCGGGAACGCTCTGACAACAACAATAGGACATAACAACGAACATGATATGCATCATCATTCATAATAAGCCTCCGAGAAATTCCACATCACTCTATTTTGAGCCGCCGGTTCCACCGCGCCGCCGTTTCGTCGTCGTCCACCACCACCAACATTGATCATCGAGATATCCCAGAAACTATGCATTATCCATTGTCATTGTCCATTCCTCAATCACATATATACTTCCTCCTCTCACCCCCACAGAATTAGAAACAAGCGAAAATGGCAAAAGCAAAGACCACAAAACAGAAAACTGTTCCCAAAGCACCCCCCACAATCACCCCCCCGGATCCCGCCCACGCAATCGCTCATGTCCCAACACACACTACAGATGAGAAGCGGGAACAGCAAGCGAGCAGCAAGGGATCTGTAACAACCCCAGCGGAGGTGGAGGAGGACGTCTGCTTTATTTGTGCTGAGCCGATAACGTTCTGGAGCGCGGGAGTTTGCGGACATAAGACTTGCCAGTGAGTAACTTTCTAATGTGCTCAGGTAACCGAATGCAATTGCCCTGAGCTGACAAGGTGATTCAGTGTTTGTGCAGTTCGATTAAGGACGTTCTACAAGTGTGTAATAATGTTCTTGAAATTCCTCTAGCTCTTAAACTAAGTCTTTGCAGGAAAACCGACTGCACGTTCTGCAAGACTCCTCTCCCTACTGTGCTCTTCTCTCGCTCACCTGATACTCCCTTTCCGAATGAGAGCCACCTGGAACCATCTCCTCCTAATGTGATCGCTAAAGCTCAGGAAGAAGCCAAAAAGGGTGAGCGGTGGGATAAGGGCTTGACACTTCCCGGCACTTTAGACTTGGGCGCTTTCCCTTATGTGGACGAAAAACTCGGTGTAGTGTTCGAAGATGAAGATATGGTATGCCGGTTACATCAGATACCGAGATTTAGCTGATCCTCTGGCTTAGATGGAATCAATCCTCACCCTTCTCCGATTCAACTGCCCGTATCCAGAATGCTCTTTCCAAGCAGTCAACTGGCCATCGCTCGAAAGACATACTCTTTCAACCCATGGGAAAGTCATATGTGCCCTCTGCCGATCACAGCTTTCTAGGTTCGCGCACGAGCAAGTGCTATACACTCCACATCTCTTGCCTTTACATGACCCATCGAGGTTGAAAAGAGGCCAGAGACCGCCCAAACCTAGGGGTCCAAAGGAAGAGGAGGAAGTAAAGAGTTGGGAAGCGCCTCATCCAATGTGCGAGGTAAATCAGGCTCTTTGAGATATGTGAATGGCGTTAATAGGACGATATAGTTTTGCCATAAAGCGTTCTTCGGTCCAGACGAGCTTTTCAAGCACATGAGAAGCGACCATGAAGAGTGCCATGTGTGTAGAGAACAAGGTAATCGGCATGTTTAGTAGGTTACCTCTTTTTCGATTCTTTTTTTACTGATGTTATTTTTCTCTCTAGTTTTGAAAACTACCATAAACTTGAGCAACACTGGAGGTAAGCTTTACTGGCGTCATTTGACTGTCTAACGACGAATGAAGGGATGAGCACTATCCTTGCACTCAGCCACAATGTATTGAGGACCGATTTGTCGTTTTCGGGAGCGAGCTTGATCTTCGAGCACACATGATGGAAGTGGTATGCTTCTCACATCTTCCGTTTTACGTTCCAGTAGTTGACCAGAATGAAGCACGGCAACCAAATGTCTGCTCGAGACAGAGCCAATGCTAGACATCTTCCTGTCGATTTTAACATCCCCTCTTCCGGTGCGCGTGGGGCGAATCATTCAGGAGGTGGTCGTGGCTTCTCCCTCGGTCAATCGTCTGTTCCCGGTGCCGGTAGAGACTCCAGCGCGCCTTCACGGATGCGAGCCAACGATTCGCCACATGTTCAAGCATTGGATGATACCCCCGCAATGACCCCAGCCCAGATTGCGCAGCAGAGAAGGCAGATTCAAGCTGATCGAGCTGAGAGTGTGGCAGCTGGACAGAATATGGGTAGGAGAAGAGGATTTGCGACTGGTTTAAGTAGGGAGGGCGAGGCGGCGCCTAGCCCGGCGTCGATGAGTGCTCCGGCCAGTGGTTATAACACTCCCCGAGAGGATGTGGACGAAGCTACAGCTTCGTAAGTAGTTTAATCGAAGAGGGCATTAATGACGCTGATCACGCTTTTGTCAGACGCCACGCTGAGCTCCTTTCACGAGTAAGCATGCTCACCAATGATTCCGCCACCAAGCTCGCTTCCTTCCGCTCTGCTGTGCGCTCTTTCAAGAGCAACGAGTCTGGTGCCCGTGATATGGTCGACTCGATTTTCAACGTCTTTGAGCGTGATTTGGACGTGACCGTTGGCATTGCTCGCGAAGTTGCCAAGCTCTTTGGGGCCGAAGGTGACAAGGACAAAGAAAAGGATCTAATTGAGGCCCTCAATACTCTTCGAGTTGAACAACGTGACCAGTTCCCTTCTCTTGGGTCTGCTCCTTCTGGTCTTGGTACCAACTGGTCTGGTGTTGCTTCCGGTACTATCCTCAATGCCAAACGTGCCACCCGAACGTCAGGCACTAACCGAGCGGTATGGGATCGCGTCGAAGCTGCTGCTGCATCTCAGCCAGTGAACAAGCCCCGAGCCACAACTGGAGTTGGCGGAAGATGGGTGCCTGGAGCGGGAGGTTCAAGAGCGCAGCTGACCTCTGAATCAGCTTTTCCCACTTTGGGTGCTGCCTCGAGCTCCGCGGGACCATCCAGAGCTGCAGGCTCGTCATCCTCAACTTCTAGCGGTGCATATGCCACTCCTTGGGCCGCTGGTGGTGCCGGTCCATCTTCTCGGACACCTTCCGCTCTTGCTGGTCCCCAAATTCGTTCTGTCCATAACCCTGCGGCTGCCACCACCAAGAAGAGCAAAGCCCTTTCCTCTGCCGCTTTCCCTGCTTTGCCTGCCAGCTCTGGAAGTAGAACTATGACCGCTGAAGAGAGAAAAGCGTTGTTCAGCAAGCCGACGCCCAGAGAGGAGAGTATAAGAAGGATTACTGGCCAGGCGAATGCGCCGCCCCCTTTGAATAATTGGACGGCGGGATCAAATAATGGACGAGGGGAAGAGGATGCGATGGAAGGTTTGAGTTTGGAGAATCAAACGACGATGCGAGGGCAGGGACAGCAGCAGGGTGCTGGAAAAAAAAAGGGAAAGCAGAAGCAGCTCTTGTTTTCTGTAAGCGCTAGACCTTGATTGACTTGGAAACATCGTTTGAGATGTGAACGATGTCAACGAGAGGGAATTATTATACATATCTACATGCAAAGTGAAGTATGTGGTACAATGGATGGCTGTATTCAATTATTCTGGCAAGATGGTGGGGGCCACCAGCGGTTCCGGCCTACCTAGGTGGTCAGCAAAAGATGCTAAATGGTGACGAACGGGAAGATACTTACCGTAAAGCAAACACGACCTTTTTTCTGACAATCCCCACTACCGCATAATGTCTAGTCCTCTCTTTTCGTCCTTGTCTCTTCTTCCTCCTCTCCCTCTTTTCTTTCTCCTTAGCATCTTCTAATTTCCTTCTTTTTCTCCTTTCGGTACTGATGTCCTCTTCGTCCTCATCTTGGTCCTGCTCCCGACCGCGTTTTGGGAAACCGAAGTCATCAATCTGACTTTGTGCAGGACTTGACATCTCTATATCTGACGAATAATCTTTAGGCGTTGATGGGGGATAAAACGGTGAACTACTTCCGGGTGCTTCTCTATCTTCCGTGGGTGTCGTTTCGGCATCCTCATCTTTCTCAAAAAGTGGCCCTTCCTCATCGTCTTCCTCCTCCTCTTCATCTGATGATTCTTCATCTACCGCATCACCCTGTACAGCAATACCTTTTATTCTTTCCGCATCTTCCGCTTTGCCTCCATTAGCCAATAAATCACCAGTTACACGACGGATGACCACGTATGGCTTTTGCAGGTTAGCGAATTTTCCGTGAAGGAGATGGTGTGGTCCAAGATGTAATGTTGGTTTATCCTATTTATGGTCAGTGAATCCACGATGATGTGTTCAAATGAGTTAATCCCTCACAGGTGTATCCAATCCAAGCACTCCGACCACGCCATTGGACTTTTCTCCTTCCCATGTCAGCTCTCCTTGAAGCTCAACCAGGACAAGGTTTCCCCCCAACTGGGCTAGAGGTGGAGATGAAGCGTTTGTCGGGGTTACATTGAACTGAATGGGGTCCAGCGGAAGGTGAATACGCATTTTAAAAGCAGCGTATTGGGCGCAGGATCCTATAAAGAGGTGTACGACGGGAAATTGAGTATGTGCAAGAAGAAGGAGAACGCGTTGTCATAATAATAACACTCGTAATAATGATCAATCTGAACGCGTCGAAATCGTTGGTTGTTCTCACGGTGGAAAGCTAGCGGGATCAGATGACCTCCACTTTGAGTTTCCATCAGTAAACATTTATATGACATCATGCGTATGTCAGGAACACCCGCCGCTATTTTTATTAAAGACGTCAAGGAAATTTCTTCGCTCGGCCAACACTGGTGCAACGACGAGCTCGGAGCTGCTGGCCCGGTGGAGTAGTGTGGTGGCGCAGCCTTTGATACTTGGATCGTCGTCAACTGCCTTCGTCGTTCCTTGTGTCTAGACTGTGGCTGGGCTGAATATCCTCTCTTTTGAGCCTTGCTCCAGATCCGGTACGTAACTTCCCGCCCGGGATAGTTTAAATAATCTGTACGATTGAACCGGAATGTTCGTCATTCATCAACAAATATTATGGCCAAATGTCAGATGACTCGACTAATATGCTAGGTTACACACTCTCTGGCCAAGCATGACGGGATCCCATGGGAATCTTTCATGAATGTTGTACTTGTACTTATCCTCCGTTAGCCCAGAATCCATTCCATCTCCTTTCACTTCCCCCTGTCTGACTTTCCGCCAGCCATGTCTCGCCTTTTATCTTGGGCGGCTCTTTCCCTTTTGAGCCTGACCGCAGCTCAGAACATCACCCAGACCACTTCATTCTCATTCTCCCCCACCCCTGTAAGCACGAGCGTTCCCTCCCCCGCCGCTCCCCTCAACAGTACAGTGCCCGGACAAGGAATTTACCCCCCTGTTCAAGGTGAGTGACCAAGCCTTTTTATCTTTGAATGAGACTCGGAACGGCACAGTGGCTGACTTGATGAACGAAAGCTCTTTGCGCTGGAGGAGCAAATGTACCATTCTGCCCGGGAGTTGTAGGTGCAATATCGGAGTAAAAAGTGGTTCAATCTAATGTGATGCAGCTCCTACAAGACGTCCAGCTTTCTGGTATTTTCTCTGATAGCAAGGTAGGTCGATGACGAATTTCGAGAATGATCTTGAGCGGAAATGGACTGACCAGTAAGACAGACATTTGTAGACAAGGTATTGTTCATCTTGTGATACTGGGAGGTATATCTTGCAGCTGATACCCATTGAACATAGCCAACAGCGAAGACTCTTAACGAAACTTTGTCCGCATGGGAGGCTCTAGGTGACAATGTCACAGTCGGAGATGTGGAAACATTTGTCGAGCAATACTTCGTCCGTGTCTTCCCCTTAATTTGTTATCCGAAGTTGGAATTGATTTATCTCTTTGATGGCAGAAAGGAGAAGGTCTTGAGCTTAGCCAAGTTGAGCTCGAAAACTTTGTTGAAGACCCTGCTATACTTGACAACATTACCGATCCCGTCTTCAGAGCTTGGGTAAAGATTGTGAATGGATACTGGACTCTCCTCGCCAGGTGAGACACGGCTTCGAAAGGTGCAAAGCGCTAGCTAATGATTGTGATACCTTCATCAGGGAGACCAACCAATCGGCCCTTTGCAATGGAGACTGCGAGTCAAGTTTGATTCCTCTGAACCATACTGTTATCGTTCCTGGCGGGCGATACAGGGAAATATATTATTGGGATTCTTTCGTGAGCGGCGCCTTTCACACATATCGCATGATTTTGGCTCATCTTTTGTATAGTGGGTGCTGGAAGGTCTTCTCAAGTCTGAGCTGTACGACTATGCCTGGGATTTACTACAGAACTTTATGGATCTCATTGATGTCAGTTCTTTTTGTCTGAATGAGTGAAGAGACTGTTGTTGATAATGTCCGCAGATCTATGGGTATCTTCCCAACGGCGGGAGAAAGTACTATCTCAATCGTTCTCAGCCTCCAGTATTTGTCCAGGTATGTCGCAATATATAATACTTTCATTATTATACGGATGCTGATGAAGCGCAGATGATCGATGCTTACATCAAGGCCACTAACAGCATTACTCTTCTTGAGCGAGCTCTCCCTGTAGCTTCAGTTCGTATGTCCCTTCGTTGATACGACCGTTCAGCTGACTATAAGACATCAGTCCGAGTTAGAATGGTGGGCAAATAACAGAACCTCAAATTTCACGTCACCCTTCACCAATCAATCCCGCACTATTGCTCAATATTCGGTCACTAACAGCGCTCCTCGACCAGAAGTATGTCCAAAGTCCTGTCCCTTCCAAGCAATCTCTCTCTGATAAGCTACCTAGGGTTATGTTGAGGACTTCGAAACGGTGATGGGAGCTTCCCCAGCCCTCAACGAAACTGAACAAGCCGAGTTGTACTCGGAGCTCGCTACTGGCGCCGAGTCAGGCTGGGACTACTCCTCACGATGGTGCGAGCAACCACTCCTTAACACAACAGATAACAACCCTTCCTTAAGGACCTTGAAAGTCAAGTCAATCATCCCTGTTGATCTACTGAGTCTGATGGCCGGAGACCATGCCCTCGTGAGTTCATCACTGATATAGAGGATGGGATTATGGCGCTGACATAGGTTTAGCTGGCCAATTTGTATGAGCTTTATGCAAACAGTACTGGGGGTGGAGAAGGGACAGGCAATGAGGAAATGTCAAAGAGGGATGGGGAATCTGATGATGCAGCGAGCAAAATTGCATACCATCGTCAGATGGCCCAAGAGTTCAGCGACTCGATCCTCGATCTCTGCTGGGACCCAGAAAAGGTGAGCCTTGGAACCCATTTGGTACCGAAAAAGTGCTTACAGAGGGGACTCGCATGCAGTCATGGTTCTACGACTTTAACGTGACTTCAAACTCTCGCTCCAACATCTTCCACGCGGGTGGCACCTGGCCACTTTGGCAAAACATTACTCCATCCGAAATTATGGGCAACGAAAGTGCGGCTCTTTCTTTAGTTTCAGGATTTAGGTTCCTTTTGGGTCACTACTCAGGGGTCCCAAGTGTGGCTACTCTGCTGTTTACTGGACTGAACTGGGTACGTTCCGAGGATTTTTCGCGCGGAAAGAGGGTTGCTGATTGATGGGCAGGATTTCCCTAACGCCTGGCCGCCCCATGCGTGTAAGTCAAGAGAGATGGCCACTAGCTGTAAAAGACATCCATTAACATCGGAATAAAAACCACAGATACCGCCATCAAAGCTTTTGAGACACTTGGTCGTGTATTGCCCAATGCCACTGTCCTTTCCAACTTGACGATCCCCTTCGATTCAGTGACCGAGAACCAACTCGGTCTCTCAGAATCCGAGCTCCAACCACAACCCCAATCCACCATTGGTAACGTCTCTCTGAACACCGAGACCTCCCAAGACAAGCCCTGGCCTCTTGCTCTCTCAATTGAATTTGCGAACAGGTATTTGGGAGCCGCATTCTGTTCATGGTACTCCACCGGAGGGCAAATTAGCGGATTATTGACACAGTTGCCGTTGAGCGACTTGAATGCTACTGGAACCTATACTTCTGAGCAATCAGGTAAGGGGTTTTCGGAGCTGTGATTCATATCAGCTGACAATAAATTGCCAGGCGTGATGTTCGAAAAGGTGGGCTTACCTTCGCATATAGGGTTATATAGGTTTGGAGCAAAACTAACACGTCGGTAGTTCAATGTTACTGACACAGATGCCGCTGGAGGAGGTGGTGAGTATACAGTCCAAGTCGGATTCGGTTGGACAAACGGAGTAGCCCTTTGGGCCGCTGGCGAGTACGGACAGTACATCCCTGCACCCACATGTCCCCTTATTCCGATCATCGAAGTCAATGGGACGGCTGGTTCCAATACCTCTGATAGCTCGGTATACAAGTCGACGGATAAGGATGGCGGTCCGACAGCGAGTGACACCACTACGTCCAAGAGCTTGTTTGTCGGATACCGAATCCCGAGAGAGTAGGCTCGCCCGCGAAAGGACTCTTATGAATCAATCCTTTTATAATTTGCTTAATGACATGTGATGTATTTTGAGGTTCGAGGGTGAGATATGAGCATCATTATTGATGATCCTGGTATATATGACAGCATCTTCGTCTCAAACCAAGGGATTCACATGTTGTCTGAGGAAATACAAGTGGTTGAGGTCTAAACTCAAGGGTAGCTTATTGCATTCTATCCCTTAAAACATGACCTTCAGTTTGACTCCAACTCATAAATCCAGATTATAAAAACGTGGTATGTTACCGATGCTATGTTGAACCGTAGCTGAGAAAAAAAGGAAAATCCATCTTCTTACAGGACTTTATCAGATAATAAATGATTAGCGCTCTCAGATGCATAGTCAGAAGAACTTAAGGAGGGCTGGATGTAAAGCTAGAAGTCAATGGATTTGCTCGACATCAGATGTTCATCCCACATCCCCTCATGCATCACTCGCTATCTTCATACCACCATGGATTGCGGGACTATTGCCCATGGTTTTCCTTCAGTAGGTGCGAGCTATTAATACCACGATTAATAATGTCAATCGCAGCGTGAACTTCATATTTCGCTAGCATAAGTGTAGTTTTTGAGGTCTTCCTATCTTCCACAGAGCAGTGATATGGTCATTATTGGCAACAGACTACTAGAAAGAAGTACCTGAATGCACTGTCAAACGGGTGTGGCCAAGGATATGCCACAGAACAAAGTTCGTCACTGCCGTCAAGAGAAATGAGAATGGGTGCCAAGACTCCTAGGTCTTAGGAGAGTAGGGTGGAGAGCGGCGTTTGTGATCCATTAAGGTAACAAAACCGGACGGTACTATTGAATGGAGGACGGTGTAAGCTCCGAGAGGGGACGAGTCTGTTATTACCAAGTAATATGGCCCATTTTTGTGTTCGATTGATTGTCCCATATTGTGTTGTTGCTGAGTGCTACTTGGACCTTGCAACATAGTTGCTTCGTTATTGTCTGCTGTTATCAGAGATTCAGAATTGTCAGTTGCTGGTTGCCTGTTGCTGGTGTGACCTTTTTCCACCCTTGTTCGCTCCTTTTTCCAAGGTTCATCACTTACCCTTCAACTCTGCATTACTCTTGATTGCTGCGGTAGTATGGGACCGGATGGTTCAGGTGTCTTCACCTCTTCCACCATGCCTGGCTTGATGGCTAAAATCATGTCTGGAACATTGAGAAGTCCGGCGCCAGAGCTGAAAGAACCCCTCGTGGCCTTCGGCCTCCGAGCTCCAATTATTGCCAATGATCTGTCGCCCAAAAACAAAAAGCAAATGATCAAGAGAGCAACTTACAGGTTACACGAAGGAGGTTAAAGTTGCGGCTCATTTTTCCAAACTTCAGGCACTGAGACGTTGGCAATCTCGCCTAGCTCACAGGCAACAGCGAAATAGCGTGTTGATTTCCAAATCAAAGGCGTGTGATGTCCATGCGTGCCATCAAGGTGGGGGACGGAAGAGGATATTACACTCTCATGTCTCATGATGCGGGTGACGAAACACTGATGGAGACACCGTTGAAAAGACAAGCCGACGGAAAAAGCAAGAACCATGAATCCTAAGGATTTGAATGACTATAATTATGGACTATAGTATGAAGAATGGGTGAAGACGACATTAGCGAACGAACGACGGGCGAAACATACATGCGTAGGAGCCTGAGAACACGGAGAAACGAAGAGGTGGTGATGGACTTCCGATCCCAACGCGAAATTGCCGTGAGGAACGAGGAACACAAAGACGCGTGAAATAGACAGGAACCAGGAACCAAAAACGGGAAGTCAAGGATGATATCTTCTCCGTTCCTCCGACGATCATCATTCTCCGCATTCCTTTTTTTTCTCTGCCTCCGTCTCCACGCCGTGCACGCCGGTGCGCGTATCCGCGTTTTCATTATCCTTTGCTTTTTGGTTATCTTACCTTTATTATACAGTACATAGTGCACGAGACATACCTGAGCCTCAATAAAGCTGGTAGAGACTCTATTTTCAGATTTTAAAGGAGGAGTTGTTGTTACTACTTCTTCCCATGGTCTCTTCCGCGCGTCCTTGATGATGTCCGCAGAACAGGGACATCCGGCATGGCATGCAGGCAGACGGTAGAAATAAATAAGCTCATTTTGGATCATACCAAGTCCCACAGACGAAGATAATAAAGTTAATAGGGAAAGATGCTTGATATTCGTTTGATGGACCATAATACTACTATAAGTGACTATTAGTATCATCGGCCCGGCAAGCAAGTGCGAAATAATAACGTACCTAGGTAGTCAAGTAGGTGTCCTATGCCCTTCTTTCCCTTTTTCTCCTTATTTTTCTATGCTGTAGTGACTGTACAATAATAGAAGTCATTTTCCATATTGCTGCTGTTCGTGTTGTTCCTACTGACATGCAACGTCACTCCTTTATCGTTGATCATGATCGTTGATCCAATTTCACATTACGTTTGCGTTCGCTCTACGTTACAAGCCATCTCGAACGCACACTAACACGGCGTTGCATTACAAGTGCTAGGTAATACTCACATCATTATCGCCAAAAGTGGAAGGAATAACACGCTTTCAATATCAAGTCACAACCCAATCAAGTCCGCCTTTCAACCTTCAATTGAGCCATGCCTTCTGCCACCGCATCAACTTCATTCGGAGTTCGGACACTTCAGGCCTCAGGGAAATGAACGGGGGGTGGATTCCGGCTGAGGTAAGGAGGAGGGTCGGCAGTTTCAGGGTTCAAAGAATCGCGGATTATATGAGATGCCACTGCAGAGAAGAAGAGGCGTTCAGCGACGCGCCGGTCCCTGAAAAGTTATTATCTCGCCCTGGATCCCTCAACCTTTTTGGCCATTCCAGACGCGAAATCGGAGTGAAAGACGCATTCTCACAACGAAGCCACATCTTTCAAACTTTTCCATTGGGACAAACCTGCAGAAGCCCAATCGACGGCGAACATATACCGTCTAGCATGCACCGGGAGGTTAGGAGGAGGATTCACGTTAATTTTTTCCCAAATTTTAGTGGTCATGCACCTATCTTTTTCTATCACCTTTCTTGTTCCCTCCGTCTCGACGAGACTGTCTCCTTCTTCTTAACAGCACTGTTGATCGCATTCAAGTCGTGCTGGTTCACGCTTCCAAACAATCGTTCATTATCGCAAAGGTCGCTGGCCGTTCTTTGAGACCGCAAGACTACTGGGTTTTGCTCATCTAGACGATTTCACTGTTTAATCGCCCTATCGCTTTATTTGCAGTCTTCCTGGCCCAGATTCGACCACTTCAGTCGCCACTAAACTAGCCACCTTCCTTGTTCTTGAACCGCCCGTGAGTGGAGACTGATAGCCAGCCGCGAATGAGCGCTAATAATGTTCACAGTGTCAGCGTAGTTAGAGCAAAAATGCTGACACATTTATTCTACGTCGTCGTTGTTTCGGTGTTGTCTCTGGTCTCACAAGCCCAAGATGACGGCTGGCATCTGGATTACACTTACACTTTGGTCAATGAAGAGCTTGACCCCATTATCAGCCCTAACCAGCAATCTTCGCATATGCACAAGATCATTGGTGGTTCAAGGATGGCCGCATACTACAATTTTGACGATTATTCAGCCGCAAAATGTTCTTCTCTACGTATTCAGGCGGATAAGTCCAACTACTGGATGCCTCGTAAGTAGACACGACGATCATGACGTGTCACCCTGACTTTTTTTCTCTTTCCAGAGCTCTATTTTGTCGACAATAGCACCAACAAATTCGTCCCTATCCCTGCCAAAATTCGATTCTACTACTTCCTTGGTCGTAGTTCGACTGCTGAACCCGTCATCTCTTTCCCGAAGGGTCTCCGAATGCTTGCGGGAGACCCCTTCAACAAGGCTCCCACGGATGTCGCCTCCTTTACTTGTCACATAAATGAGGGTTTCATTGATTCCCTCGCCGCTGATAATTTCAACTTCGACAGAGATTGTCCTTATGGCATGAAGACGGAGCTCTTCTTTCCCCCTTGCTGGGATGGCTACAATCTATACAAGTCCGATGGCTCCCATATGGCGTATCCTAGCCAAAATGCTCGAGATGGAAGGTGCCCTTGGACTCATCCTATTCGACTTCCAGCCATCCAGCTCGAGTACACTTGGCGAACCAGCTATTACAATCCGGGTACCGTGCTCAACGGACACTTGGCTTGGGCAAATGGTGATACGACAAGTTACGGTATTCATGGTGACTTTGTGAATGGTTGGGATCTGGATGTGCTGAACGCGGCATTGAAAGACCCCAGTTGCGTAGGTATCAACATGTCTATGTAAGCGGTTGTCACATAAATTCTTGAAGCCAACTTACGTTCCTGCAGCCCCATGGATGATTGTCCAACATTGTTTGCCCAATTCGACGATGCTGCTGCTTCTACCTGTGTTCCCGAGAGAGGAGTCCTTACCGAAACTTTTGGTAACACTGATCTCGTTCCCATCGACCGTCTCCCTGGTTGCAACCCTCTGTGGTCTGATGGTGACAAGCCAACTTGTGACCCTCCTATTGCCGGGCTCGATGTTTCGGCTTTCACAGGTACTGATGGCCTGTATATCGCGGATGTTGAGGATCAAAAGAATTTCATCTGGCCTACTGAGCCTGGATGGACCAATATTGCCTGTCTTCATGATGTGTCCTCCCTTTCTGGAGGCACTTCATATGCCGATCAGTCGATAACAGTCGAGAGCTGCACTTCTTCCTGTTTGAAGTCGGGTTACAATTTTGCGGGAACTGGACAAGTTGGGACGTACTGGACATGTGAGTGCCAGTTACTGTAAATCTCCCACCGACACTGACCGCCCTTCATTAGGTGTTTGCGGCACTAGCATCAGTTCCAATGCTTATGTTGAGCCTGGAATGTGCACTTCCGCCTGTCCTGGCAATTCGAGTGAAGCCTGTGGGGGGTCTTACAGGTTTAACATCTGGTATGCCCCGAACGGGACAATAAGTAACTGGGGGACATCTCGAGATGACGGCTCAGAATATTTAGGCTGTTATGACGACCCGACTACTGCTTCTGATGGTCTCTTGGGACAAGCAACTTACAGCTTTCAATCCGCTTCCATGACAACGGAAGTCTGCATCGAAGCTTGTGCTCAGGCCGGCAATAGGTGGGCAGCTACCCTGTTGGGGAGGAACTGTTACTGTGGTGATGAGTTCTACTACGGCAAGGGAACATTCATGCCCGACTCTTACTGTACTGTATCCTGTACTGGAAACTCTTCTGAGATATGCGGTGACTTTTACAAGTCTTCAGTGTACAATATCACAGGTGTCCAAGCTGCCAAGGCCTCCGACAGCCACCTAACTGGTTACCAGGGCTGTTACGAAGATAAAAGTGGTCATCTGGCCTTGACAAACAATTCTTGGACGTCTACGTCCTTGACCCCTCTAACATGTATCAATGGCTGTTCTGAGCTTGGTTACTCCTATGCTGCGTAAGTGGCATATAGTGCTCGTTTTTATCTCAGCATTTTGTGTCGCTGACGGACATTGCGCGTCTGCTTCCGTTTCATATTTGTTTCCGTCCGCGCCTTCTTCAAAATCCCGACTACACGACACGCACAACGAACGCATTAACAATTACGTTCTTGTTCCCTGGCCATTACTGTGACTTGCATCAAATGTACGAACAGTGTGGAAGGGGGTAACACATGCTATTGCGGCTCTAAAGTTTCCTCTACAGTCACAGTACTCCCTGCTAGCCAGTGTCAGACAGCATGCACCGGCAATTCATCCGATAGTTGCGGTGGCATCCAAGCTTTGGATTTATATACCATGGCCGCTGCCACGGACACCCCTGCCACTATTAGGGCGTCTCATCCTGCTGGATACCTCGGATGCTACAAGGATGCTGGAAGCAACATGGCCTTCAGCAATTACTACACATACCACATCGCTTCAATGACTGTTGAGACTTGTAAAGCAGCTTGTGTGGAACTCGGATATCTTTATGCTGGGTATGTTCATCTATTCAAGAGTGAAAAATCATCTGACAGATGTACAGCGTGACTAACGGTTATTACTGTCAATGTGGTGACAATTACCCTGAAACTACCCAAATGGTCGGTGACCTTTACTGTACTACGCCTTGTTATGGAAACGCTTCAGAAACATGTGGCGCTGGTGGCTATCTAGAAGGGTACGACCTGAGCGACATGACAGCTGCTCCTGAGATGTCTGGAACATCAATGAACTCCTACATTGGATGTTATGATAATTCCAATCGAGGCCTCACCAATTATTCGTATGTGGACGGTGCGATGACTGTTGAGGCCTGTCGAACCACTTGCTCTGAGTTTGGATATAGTCTTGCTGGGTTAGTTTCTACCGTCCTATACAAGATGCTTATAAACTGACAATCAATTAGTGTCTATTATGGCAGCTACTGTGGCTGTGGTGACGCTTGGACCGGAGCCACTCAAAAATACCCTTCCAGTGCTTGCCAGTACTACGCTTGCAAGGGCAATTCATCCGAATGGTGTGGTGGTACCACTCAGCTGGCTATGTATAATGCGTCCGACGTCGTTGTGACCTACGACAAGCCTTCAGGTTGGCTCTCATGCTGGAGCGATTCCGCAGCTTCTCGATCTCTTACCGGATACTTTTACTCTGCCAACCCCATGTCTGCTCATGCGTGTCGAACTGCTTGCAATCAACAAGGTTACACATATGCGGCTACGGAGGCGGGGAATCAATGCCTTTGTGGTAACACTCTGGGAGGCGAGAAGGCTCCTACTTCTTACTGCAAGACTGTCTGCTCTGGGAATGCCAATGAGACGTGCGGTGGTTCCAATTACATGGATCTGTACAACGCGACGGGCGCAACGGCCTCCAATGGTATCGCAGGCTACCTCGGTTGTTTCACTGACAACTATAGTCTCAATACAGCTTCTTACGTCAGTGATTACATGGACGTTGACATTTGCAGCCGATGGTGCTATGCCAGAGGCGCCGCTTATGCTGGCGTTAGAGTTAGCAGTGGCTCTAACATGCAATGTAAATGTGGTACGTCTTCACCTAGCCTTGTGACCACTCTTTCTGCATGTGCCACCCCTTGTACAGCGGATTCCAGTCAGCCTTGTGGCTCAACTACGGCGATTGGTGTTTATCAACTATCCCAGACATCCATTACTTCTGGTGAATTCCCGATCTCCAGCAACTCGTCAGGGTATGTGGGCTGCTACCGAGATGGCAGCACACGTATGCTTCCCTCTTACTCATTCTCGTTGAGCACCATGTCCAATCCTCTATGTATCTCCAACTGCAAGGCCTTAGGCTATGACTTGGCTGGAACGTAAGTCTTCCTTCACTTCCAGTGGATCATGCTGATATTCTGAACCACAGAGAGTATGCGGAGCAATGTTGGTGCGCTAACGCTTTGAATGCAACCTCCGGAGGCTATAAAGTGCAGGAAAGTGACTGCTCGACCACTTGTTCTGGTGGTGCGGGCATTTGCGGCGCTAGCGGAACACTGTCTGTATGGTCTACTGTCAACGCTTCATCCGACTCCGTGGCTGTCGAAGGCTACAAAGGTTGTTACTCTGTGGGCGACTTTGTTTCCTCAACCCCGCTGACCTACTGGGGCGATTATATGACGACCGACCTTTGTCGACGTACATGTCGATCTGCCGGTTATGCAATTGCTGGTCTCACCAACGCCAACATCTGCGTATGTGGTGACAGTGCCAACTATGGAGCGCAGGCTGCCCCCGCAACATGTGATGCCCCTTGTAAGGGCAACACCACTCAGACATGCGGTGCCAAATATTCCAAGGCCCTTACTATTTTTGACACGACCGGTGCTGGCGCCCAAGTCCCGTCGGGCTTTGCTGCTAATTACGTTGGCTGCGTCTCAGATGGATCCCCCCTCAAGCTGTCGGCATATTCTTTTAAAAACGGTGGTATGACGAATGATATGGCATTCAAAATCTGTTCTGCAGCCAGTTATCCCGCGTACGGTACCGAGAATGGTAATGAAGGACATTGTGGGACGAGCAAGCTTTCAGTCGCCCTTCTTCCGGACAGCTACTGCTCAACAGCTTGTGCAGGTAAGTATGATGATGAATCCCAAGCTGGCGCTGACATTTGAGCAGGTTTAGCGACCACCTGGTGCGGCGGAGGCGGTAGATTGTCCTACTTCTACCTCGACGCCACGACGAACGATACATGGAGTACCACCCTTGCCTCATCGACTTCGGCAGTCGCCAACTCCACCTCATCGGCCTTTATTAACGCTACTGCCATTTTATCTACACGTACGACTTCCAATACAGCGACAGCTACCGCCATTGTTACCTCTCCAATGCCACACACGAATGTCACCCCTAGCAGTACTAGTAGAAACTCAAGTATTTCGGCAACTGCCAGTGTATCACCATTCAGCGCATCTGGCAGCACATCCGTGACGAGCTTGCTGTCCGGAACTGTGTCATCTTCCAGTGCTTCCACCGACATCAGTCCTGCTGTTCCTTTAACGTCTACTGCTTCTATCAGCAATATCGCTTCCTTCATAGCCAGTCAAGCTGACGCCTACAGTACAAGCACAGAGACTATATTGTCAGCTTCCTCCACTGAGGCCGGTCCCAGTGGAGAGATATTAGTCCCGTCAAGCACCAGTTCATCCCTTTCCAGTTCATTTACTGCTAGCGCCCCTGCGACATCGCTTCCCATTTCATCTGAGGCATACCCCTCTTCCCTTTATTCGATGAACTCTTCTACCGCTTCTGCCTCAATATCAATCGTCACTTCCGTTATCACCATGTATATCAGCACAAGTGCATCATCCGACACTCTAGGCAGTTCAACCTCCACTTCTGCTGCTGCTGTTCAGACGTCCAGCGTCAGTTTGGGATGTTATTCTGGCTCTTCATCATCATTTTCTAATGCCAAAATGACCAGTCACGACGATCTTACTGCTAGCATGTGCCAGATCTGGTGTAACGCCAATTACTATATTTATGCTGGTCTCACAAACGGCACCACATGTGGATGCTCCAATGAGCTTGATGGTATGCCGAGCACTAGCGATGATGCATGTACAACTGTCTGTTCTGGAGACGCTTCGCAGGCGTGCGGAGGCGACGGCAGCGTATACTCTGTGTACACGGCTGTGGCAGCTAGTCAACAAAGGAGAAGGTCTGAAGTTGAGCAGCCTGCTGCACGGGGCGAAACTAATAAAGGGGAGAAGATGATCTTCCATGGTCGTCGAGTGAATAGACGCACAACCGCTAGCTGGGCGGCAGGATTGCTTTAGAACAGACCTTTTAGTTTGTTGTCTCTATCCATTTTCCTCCTTATTTGATTTTTGTGACCGTTACAAAGGATGTACATAGCCTTTATATTTTTTACGTACACTTTTGTTTAGTATCTATAGTCTTTATATGATTTCAATGACATTCATGAGCTTTTGTAGCAGTAGTGAATGAAGGTTCATGCAACTTATTTTGACTTGTCCAGATTATAATGCTCCTGTTTGAGGCTGCCCTTTACGATCTCTAAGGAAAATCAAAAGTCCCTCGTACACCGTCCATCCAATCGCAGCAGATACAGCTTTGCGCGATATTCGTAGGGAAGTTCCCGAGAAGAAACCCAGTGGTCCTCGCTCCTGTAAAGTATAACGAGTCGGTGAATGACCAGTATGTAAGCGAGACAACGCACCTGAACGACTCTTGCAATGGCTTTCCGTAATGTGGGATGCTCAGCCGGATTGACCTGCATTCTGGTCTATAATATTCTGAGTGAGCAAATTCTTTCTATGCCTCAGAGAGAGACGCACTTTGATTACATCGGCCGGTGAAGTGATGATTGTGGCAAGGGTGGCAGCCATAATACCTGCAACGTTTGTCAACATGCCGCATAAGTATAATCTAATTTAATTCACCTGAGCACGAATGTAAGGCCGCATTAGGCACCCCTGGTAATCTCCCTGCGTAACGTTGTCAACTTGTCTTTTCAAATAACAAAACCCCGAACTCCACACATACCTGCCAACTCTTTTGATTTCTCGTAGAATACCAGGTACAGTCCCGCATACGGGGCATCACGGACTGCGGTGGCCGTGAATCCTTGATAGAAACCTTTCACCCCTTGGGTGCGGTACAAGGAGGAGAGGGCACCGAGAATAGAGTGGTAATTAGAATATCGGTTACTCTACATACAGTATTAGTGATAGCCTGATGAGTGATTAAAAGCTAAGGATATACCTCAAAGCGAGCTTTGATGACTGTAATAGGGCTCAAGACGAAGCCCACCGATGTCCTGCCCACGGCTCCGGCCAACAGGTTTCCGCCAGAAGAAAGCTTCACGATCGCCGATCTGGAGCCTGCCTCCCTCTTCACTTGCCCAGATGGCGTTAATATTTTATTTCCAGACACTGGCACCGTTATGGAGAAATATGGGACTGCTGAGAGCCGATTTCGGATAGCTGAGAGGGAATAAAAATATACAGCTACTCCCGGGACATTCCTGCAGTCCAAGTTCAGCGATTGACGGAAGAGACGGTCGATGAATGATCCTCACGCACCTGACTAACGTCGGAATGGTACCTCTCCATAGTCCCGATATTCCATCATCTTTGATGACCTGCTTGACAACTCCTCTTAATTTTTGCCTATTCAACGCGCAAGTCTCGGTGATCAGCAAAATATACCTATGTTGGCAAAATCCCTCCATTTTTCAAACACTAAGGTTGTGACACTGGCCACGAGAGGCGAGAAGCAGATGGATTCACCTCTTGGAGCCTATACCTTCTTGGCTTTGCTGTAATCTTGTCTTGAGAAGATCGAGGGGCTGTAAGACTACAGCCGAAGAGAGACCTGATAACGCGCCTGAAAGAAGATGATGTGAGGCTTGAAGATTGACCTTGCTGCTTGCGACAGGTGGGGAGGCAGAAGGAGAGGTCATCTGGGACAAGCTCTAAGGGTCGCGGGTTAGGTTGAGAAGAGAAAAGAGAGAAAATCTGTGAATCGGAAAGAGAAGTGACGAGAAATGGACATCGACCATCGAAATGGTCTGAAATCGAACGGAGGTCAGTAGCCGGTCAAACGATAGATAGACAAATCCATGACCCCATGCTCCGCAATTTGTTTTGCCCCTCTATGTTGATGTCGTGCCCTTCGTGCATCCCAGTGTCAATTTCCTCTAGATCACCAGACATGGCCTTCCCAGTATGTACACCTCTATATGGCTGGAAAGAGCTGCATAAAGATTAAAATATTACTTAGGACAGCGCAGACAGCGTTCACTCTCTTCTTGCACTCCTTCGATCTACTCAAGACGACCCTTCCGAATCTCAGTCTCAAGCGTTTACATCTACCTCAGCATCCAGGCCTGGTCCTAACAGTATCACCCAGAATTTATCTTCGCGTCCTATACCCTCCGGCGCACAGCTTGCGGACCTCCTCACTTCACTCAATGCTCGACCACCGCCACGACAGCCGAAGATAGACTCCCCGGGGAGGCGAGAGTTGATAGAGCCATTTGGGCCTGTGGGATTGGCCGGACTATCAAGGTCTCCATCTGGCCGACAAGAAGATGGACAGAGAGCTTATGAACGGGACTATGGGCGAGAAGTGGAAGAACATTATTCAGGGTCAAGAGAAACTGAATGGCAGCCGCAGAAGCCACAGCCTAAAGAGAGAATGCGGGAGCCGGGATACGGGGACATGACCTTCATGAGAGCACTCCCTATAATTACAGAGTTGTTGGACGATCATAACTTCAAAGCAGAACTGAGGAAGGTGGGTAAAGCTTGTGCGCCAAGATCGAAGACTAAAGTTGCCGCCCGACGCCTGTAGATGAAGCAAGACCAAGATGCTTTGGAAAGGAGACTGTGGGCCAAAGGTGAGAAAGTCAAAGCAGATCACGAGAGAACAGTCAAAGCAGAGAAGGACATGTGAGTCGTACAACAGTCGTCAACTGCTTGAAAGCTACTCGCTGATGTGAAGGCAACTAGCGCGAAGATTGCCAGGCAATCTATAACCTCAGAGAAAGTCAGAGTGAGTATTATTATGGCTCTTATCCTCATCATTCCGAATTTTGAGACTGACTCTGAGTCAGCAATGGAACAAGACTCTTGCAAATAACCTCGACGCATTCTACCGCCAACAGTGTCTCCCGGCAATTGACGGTCTTGCCGTTCGCCAGCGCCAACGTTTAAAAGATTTAGGCGTCCCAGGTCTAGGAGAGGACGGAGGCAGCGGGGTGAGTGACGAAAAAGTGCGACAGAGGATAAAAAGAATACTTGAAGTGCTTGAAGCTGGACTGGAAGAATGATGATATGTAGTATGTAGATGTCATAGCATGTCGTAAGGTCATTATATTGTATGTTTATAGAACGTTAAAGTAGATACCAGGGCTGTTTAGTTCTGAATGTAACGTCAGTAAGTGCCCTGTGAAGTCTGCTTGACTCACTTCTCGCCATTGATGTCCACACTCGCAGCATTTACTGTCAAGAAAGATTAGCAAAAGGTTCTAGCTGAGGCACTTTTCAAGCCAACCCACTAGAAAGTGGTCATAGGCTCATCCGCCGAACGAATCTGCATTTGCCTGAAGTATGCCCGTCTGTGATCACATTTAGGACAGGCAGCTAGTTACATTGTTAGTCCAAAGACGTAGTTAAATTGTCCTAAATCATATCGTTTGTTTGTGGACTCACTATCTGTCTTATCCACATTTGCCCACGCTTCTTTGCCTCCTAAGACGTCGTCCACTTCCTTGCGCTTGAGATGCGTTCTCATTGATATCTGGTTATGTAAGTTAGCCGGAAGTCCGTATCCCATCATGATCCCTTGGAGATTACATACTTGACGTTCGATGATGAACTGGTATGGGCAAGTGGGACAGACCCTATGCTACAGCTTTCAGTACAGATCTATAACGAAGCCAGGCGGCAAACACGGCTCTTGCAGCCTTAACAGCAGCAGTAGACGCACCAGCACTTGTCTGTACTATCTTCACGATCTCCGATTGTGAGACTGTTGGCGCAGTAAGGGCAGAAGAGCATTGTGTGGTGAATTTAACGAGGATTGCCTTAAAAGATGAATGAAAAACAAGAGGATAACAAAAAGTCGGCAAATCAGGCACCGCTCGAAAACATCATCTTGTCTCTTGCATCTCTATCCATTTCCTCGTTCTTAACACTTCTAACCACAATACCAACCACATCAGCCTGTATCGACGCCTATATTTCCAAAATAGAGGATCCCAAAAGCTTAATCAAGTGCACTACATATCCGACGTCCGTCTTCAACATGTCAACTCTCAACTTACGCCCCGTTTCCTCCTCCGCCTCCCTCATTTCAAAACCTATACCGAGCCCATCGCTCCTTAAACCATGGGACTTCTCCTACAATTCATCTCCAGATAGGAAGGACAGAAATTTACTAATAATGTTCCATGGCCTTGGTAGGTGCAAAGTATCTCGCGAGCATTATCGTGACTCCCAGAAATATATGCTCAATAATTCGAAGTTGATCGTAAGACTTTTAGGGGATAACAAAGCGTCATTTTTCAATCTGGCCAAGCAGCTCAATCTTCCTTCAACAGCAGTTCTCTCCTTAACAGCCCTTGATCCGTAAGCCAGATGACCTGCATGTTTCCTGTCATCACTGACGTTCTTCAATCAGCATCCCTCTCATGGACCATCCCTCTTTCTCATGGTATCAAGCATTTGACCCCTATTTCAATCCCCTCCCGATCTCTTCACAAAATCCAACTGCCCCGTTGTCCAAACTCCGCAAATTACTGGAGACTTTAATATCGCCCCATCTCGGTTGGAGGCTGGAAGACATCCATCTCTTCGGCTGGGGTCAGGGTGGTACTGTAGCCCTTGAATTAGGGATTGATATCGGCAAGACACCTCTGAAAACCAACGACGAAAAGGACAACGGTAAAAGATTAGGGAGCATCATATCTATCTGCGCACCTCTCCTTACCCACCCGGCATCCCCACTCAACGTTTCCACCCCGGTCCTATACTTTACACGTCAATCACCACAATCTGCTGTACAACAAAAAACCGTTAGCGGGATCAGACGTGGGTATAGGGAAGTTGAAGTAGTGCAGGGTGGAGGGGTAGGCGGCCGGAAGGGAGAAGACATGCCGAGGGGAAAGGAAGAATGGTATGGGCTGATGAAGTTTTGGGGACAAGTATTGGGCAAGGCAGATGAGGGATGGAAGGGGGAAGGAGAAGTTTACGAGGTGATACAATGATTGCTGCATCAATATATGTACATTCGATGTCACCAACTTTAGGTCTCGACTGAGCACGAAGGATCTCACCCACCAATCTTACGGGCAGTATAACAAGAGAAGCGGCGATTGGGTGTGGACGGAGGCATTTCGATAATGCCCACAGTGACATGCTTTAAATACTTCATAATCTGTTCAGATCATTATCAACTCTGAGAAGCTTGATTCTAATCTATTGCAGAGTACGGTCGCATCCCTCACAAAGGAGCAAAGCCATCGGCCTCCCACTTGCTGAGCATATGAGCTTTCAGTTCTTCGGGATTGCTATTCTGAAAGTCGACAGCAATGAAATCGGGTCCTGTGGTGTACTCGAGAGGCATCAGAAACGACCTGGCCACCCTTGACAGGAGAGCCGTTACCGTGACCCATGTATGGCACGAAGGGGAATCCACGGACGTCCTTGAAGAAAGTCTCATTCAGGTTTGGTCGACAACGAGTGGAGAAGGCCCAGACTGTAGATTGAGAGCGTAAGTTCTCTGCGACGCTTGAGTCTGTAATACCACTTACGAATGTCCTTGCCGTCATAGATGTCAATGTCATCTCCCACAAGAACAAGACGATGGATGATGTAGCCCATTCTGTGGTGAACACAACGTCACCGACCTTCTTTCTCAATTCCTCGGAAGTGGTCTTCATCTCCCTCAACCCCTCCTAGTTGTCGAACTGAAGGGCAACCCAAGTGACTTGAGTTTCGAAGGGGGAAAAGGCATCCTTGACCGAAGACCAGCATCTCGACAAAATTGCCAATCTCAGCAGCGGCAAAGGTACCAATCATGGTATGCTTAAAGGGTCAACCGATTAGCCCGTTTACATAGGGGATCATAAGGGAACTCACTGTTTCATCGGTCAAACGACGGCAAGCAGACATGGGCAGGATAGCATCGTCTCGGTGAGTGATGCAGTTAGCCTTGTAAACTGGCCAATTGTGGGTATCGCAGGGAAGATGTAGCCGTGCATTCTCCTCCCAATGGAATTTCAGGGGCTGTTTCGGTAATGGAAAGGACCCTTCAAAGACAATTTTGGAAGTAAAGGGAACGAAAAGATTGTTGGTCTCGCACTTGATGACTGGAATCGACGCCCCACTGAAGGCGCCGATATATCCGGCCTCGGATACCTCGTCAGCTAAAAATGAGGTGAGTATCAGTGGATCCAAGGATACCTGTTATGAAAAAGATCCTTACGAATTGGCATGGAAGAAGCCATAATAGGAGGCCCGTGGAACACCAAAACATAAAGCCCAAGGACAGTTCTTCCCTTCTTTCTTCCAAAGCTGGTGAATCCGCCAGATGTATTGAGGTCAACGACAAGACCGACGTGGTGCATGTCGTTTTTAACCATCGCTCTGGCGATGGATCAATTTTTCCACTTGCCATCGGGAGACTGGACCACATGCATGCCTAAAACATTGTTGTCAGTCAAGAAGAACGAGCTTCGAAAGCTATTAGAACCGACCGTGTCGCCGTCGTCTTTGTGGATGAAAAGGCTGTGAAGTGACTCAATGTGAACATCTTCCCCGCCGAGGATGTTTTGTTTACACGGACCATCCTGAACCACAGTAGGTTCGATAGGTTCCAGTTTTTCCGGCAGAGAGCACCTTATCGAGAATCTCCTCCGTACCAGCAGTGGGATCAAGCCCGACATGGCGCGCGAGACGGCCATAGCGAGTGGCCTTGTCCTTTCTCAGAGCAGCAGGGACACCGAGGATACGGAAGAGGCCAATCCTTGGCACCTTTTAGGTTCTCAAACAAGGGCGACATTTTGTGATGATAGGTAGTGATGAGTCGGAGAACGAATCATTGTTGGAGCGTGAGCGAGATTCGCGGTATTTCTCTTATACTATGGACCTGCCAGTCTTTTCTCTTCATTCGGCTGTCGCTCCTCATGATCTCGGCTCCATTCGTCCAACCAGTGAAAGTTCTCCAGCCGAGTTCACAGGCCATCTATCCCTATAGTCATTTCGCTTGTCTTTAAGGCTCCAAAAAAAGACGCAACGACGACATGGGAACCTTAGGGAGCGCGGATTTGAGCCGTGTTCCCCCCAGAGGTCTACTCATATCCAATACCTAGTGTCGTAGGGAAGAATATTACTATCGCTAGTGAAGAGTTGCGGCTGCCAGGAAGGGAACCGGCGGCCGACTGGTTTTTGAACGACGCTGGGGCTCCTTGTCGCAGTTTTCGGTCTTTCCAGTCACGCAGGTTACATCATACGACTATTGTTGTCATATCAATACTGCACGAAGCACCTGGATTCTGAACGGTTAGCGACGATGATTGGTTAGCATGACGCGCAATGAATGAGGAGGGCAAAGACGAAATGCCCTTGTAGAGCGATTTGTGATGGTTAATTACTAATGGGAGTTCGAAGGTCATGCCGCTTCTTCATTGCTGCATTATTGCTATTACTTGTTGAGAATCCGTCCGGATACGTCCACGGTAACAAACAATTTCCCACTCCCAAGAACCAAGGTTACAAGGTATAAGGTATAAAAGCCAGAAGAAACCTGTAAAAAATCTTTTCACCTCATGTCATACTCATTATGAGACCGAGCCCGTCTCCAGGGATATAGACGGGTCGCCCTGTCGCAGTCGCATCTGTACATGTCTTTCCGTAAACGTCGAATAATGGCCAGGGGTTATTATAGAATCTCTTGGTACGCGGGTCTTGCTGTACGTGACAAGAGCGTTAATATCCAAAGCAATGTAATAAACGACCGGAAACAAGCTTGCCTCTATGACCACCTGCCGTCCAGCCTGACCACCCGCACGGTGTCACCACCGTGGAGGACTCTGACTCGGCTCCACACCCGGAGTCTCTCCATTGACACTGGCGATCATAGATCGTCACCAGATTGAATGCCAAAATGAGTTGCTATGGTGCCAATCACCTTATCGATGACGTTATGTGGGAGGCTATGAAGATTCGTTGGACTGCGAAGATATTGCGTAGTGTGGGTCTATGCAGCTGTCAGCCCATCATTACATCTCGGTGTTGTCTTGAAGAAATTTTTACAGTTTGGTAGGAGTTTTTCGGAGTCCTTTGCACTATTCTCATCACCAGATACCCCTTGGTTAGGCCTCAACATATTATCTATCCCATATTTGTTGGTAAGATGGTATATGATACTTTTGGACAAGAGTCTCTGGTCCATGTTAGCATACACGTTTCGGGAGTTCGAAATGTGAGAACCTAAATCTCCGCAACAACGCTCCATCGCAAACTGCCAGGAGACCCATACAGGCCCTATTGCTCGGAGGTAGTCACAGATATGTAGGAGCATATGCATTTGGGAGGTGCAGAGGTGAAGACGGCTGGGGTTATCATTATAATATAATCTTTGTAAGTTGTTAGCTTAGTTGAGACCAATGCAAGGTAAACAGCCGAGCTATTCAATTCTCGAAATCTCTCACCCAATTTGCCCAACCCTTTTTCAGACCATCCAGCCTGTTCCTTGGCAGCTCAAATTCCAAACATTCTCGTACCAGCTCAGAAAGCTGCATAAAGTGTTTGTGACACTCTGTGGGGATGAGCTGTTCGAGGAGGACAGGAGCCAGATGCTGTATCCAGAATGACCAGCTGTCTGCCGTGCAGGTTGCCGACACTCGACGAAGTCGGGTGGATTGGCAGCAAAGCATAATGAAATCGTACGCCCTGAAGCAGCGGTTGCCTTTCCCAGCCTCTCCCAGTAACGCAAACTTCTCCTTGTTCAGCTTCCTCACAAGTCCGCCGACCAGATCAACCAATTGTTGGAAGAACGTTCGCGAATGCAAGGTGCATGAAGTCAGTCGGGAAGGATAGCGAAAAGTTGATGGTGGACAGCCTTGATAGAATTGACTTGCCCTTGATGCCGTGCTTTCGCGAGCGCTTATTCGACAAGGGCAGTAATTATTGGTGCCTTTCATGTTCATGAAAATGGAGACAGCTGGAGTATCTCCGGAGGCGAAGAGGAGATGAGCTCTCAAGGTGAAAAATTCTTCCCGCATTCCCAAGTCCTCGCACCAACTGCCGGTTTCAACAATCCTTCCACCACTGGGAAAAGGAATGAGTCAAAGTCCTTGGCCTTCTTAGGCCCTGGAACAATCCCCATGGGAATAAGCTCTTCGATGGGGGTCCTAATGCCAGGTGCGAGGTTGAGGTTGTGGAGGAAGAGGGCCAGCACGTGGCGGATCGCTTTTTGAAGGGACAGAAGCCATCTGACGTGAAAGCTAGAGCAATGTCTCTTTCATCAGAGAAGTAATTGACGCCAATCTTCTCACGCTCCACTTCCACCTCGTTCTCAAGCAGTGACTTGTAGTGCTCGCCGTAAAAAACGTCACCTATCTTGTCAGACTGTACGTTATCTCTGGCGTATTAGGGGATTGGAGATCGAAGGCTCGGCGCTTGTAGTATGAAGATTGGGATTGCTCTAAACAATAGGTGTTGAAAGAGTCAGTGATTATCTCCTTAGATTCCGCCGCAGAACCCTTGACTCGCCTCCTGTGTGGTTGATTCACTTTCTCCAGCTACATTCTGTCTGGCAGCAGACAGTCGGGGATTTTCATTCTGCAACGAGTTACCAAGTTGAATATATCTGATTTACTGACTTCTCACTAGAAAGCAGCTTACCTCATCATTTGCCTCAGGCATTTCCACATCACCGCCGCCACCGTCGCCACCATCATTTTCGTCAAAACAGTCCTCATTGATTGCTTCTGTGGCGCTAGCTTGAGCTGCTGTAACGCGCTCTGCATTTGCTTCTCATGCCGTCTTTGAGTTGCCCGGGGGATGTTCACCTTCGGACAGCGAGCTAAGTCGCAATTTGTAGTCTTGCGTGCGTGGTATTTCGGCGGGATTATGGCTGATGCGGCTATGTTGGTTGATGGTTGATAGAGATGACACACCAGGCGGGAAAATGGCAAGGACGTGAGGAGTCTCTCGTGGAGCTTTCTCGATGAGTTCCTGCGTTCTCGGTTGTTCCAGTGGGGCTGCGTACTACTGGCTTTGCATATCGGGCGGAGAATTTATGATCGGATGGAACGGGACTGGGAACAGGTAAGACAGCAGATCTTGCGTATACTGGAAATTATCTTGTATCTGGTACACTGTGACCACCAGTATCATAAAAGCTCAATGTCTTACAAAGAGTAGTTAGTAGTAGTCCAGCAAGTGGTGGAGGTCAAGAAACTCCCTGCTGCGACATGCGTGGGGTGATAAATTAATAATTTAGGTACTTCCAATTTTACGTTTTGGTCGGACGAAAACCCAAAATTCACATTTTACGTAAGTACCAAAACGCGTTTTGGGCGTGTTTATTTTGGTCGACTTCTGGGTTCGACCAAAACATGTTCTCTCCCGACGAAAAACGTCATTTGCCTTATATCTCCTCTTGCGTAATGCGATTTGTCCACCTTCATTATTATTATGTTCAATTTGATGATGTTGTGGTGGTATTCGTTCCCCTGCGTGGGCTTCTTAGTTCGCCGGCTTTCGATTTTTCTAACGACAGTTGAAATATGATCAACTGTCACGTGACTCAGTACCAATGACGTCGGCGACGCATTTATTGGTGAACTCGTAGCTCTGCGTTGTCCCTTTTGATTATTGCCCATCTTCTGGCGAGTCGCATGCTCCACTTCATCAATTCCCATCTCAACCCATTCTTCTCCCAATAGCTCCATTCTTCCCCTCCAAACAGCATCCAGGCGAACGCCCATCCCTACCATCATGTTCCGCCTTAGGCCAGCCCCAGGCTCAGTTCCACATCGACTCTCGACCCTTCGGCCGATACGACCTTTGCCGCCCTCAACTTTTCGGTCCCTCTCGAACGATGCCGGCGGCAAGGTAGTAAGACCAACCAACTCAGCTTTGTCCCAAAATTTCTTCGCTGGGCATCACAGACCATCTTCGAAGCCTCATTCCCAGCTCAACCTCGTCCGTACTCGCAGCACCTTCCGTATCTCTTCAGAGGAGTTTGCTGGTAAACACCCTTACTTGTCTGTCAGCATCAGGCTCGTTTTGTCTTCCATCTTTGGTCTCGTTGTCCTCACTGGCGCAATTCTGGTTCATGATGCGTTTACCTACTCTGAGAGACATGTCGATCGTGTGCCCTGTAACCCTCTGAGTTTGAAACCTCGAGTTGGTGGTAAGAAGAATCTGCCGATCATCGAGGTGAATTTGGATGATGAGGAAGATGATACGAAAAGAGCTATGAGAGGGAAGCCTAGGCTTGTTATCGTTGGCGGAGGCTGGGGTGTAAGCCATTCTACGTTCATGGAGAAGGTATAGCTAATGCTAGGGCAGGCTGTCTCCCTCATCCAATCTCTGCCAGCACATGCCTATAACGTAACGCTTATTTCTCCCCAGACATACTTCGCCTTCACTCCCCTCTTGCCTTCGGCGTGCGTCGGTACTATTGAACCTCGTTCATTAGTGGAGCCTCTTAGGAAACTTATTGCGCGGGTCAGAGGTCATTACTTGATGGGAGCTGCTGTCGATCTCGACATGACCGAGAGGCTTCTGGAGGTTGAAGTTCCCAAG
>NC_006692.1:217920-234624 GCF_000091045.1 Cryptococcus deneoformans JEC21
GTAAAAGGACAAGGAATAGCAAGACGAGGTATAGGTAAATATGTCTTGTCAGTATAGCCTATTGCAGTGCAGCAGCGCCCTATGGGATCATGTTTTTCTTTTGGATTCGGATAATATAGCAACATGATGATGGGCACGGGAAGGAAATTATGAAAATTATGAACAGACAAGGAACGCTGAAAAGAGAGCAAGATAAGATGTAAAGCATGCTACACAGCGCCACCAGGATCGACAGTTGGGGCCTCAATGGGACCTTTTCGGTTGACGACGGTCGAAGATAATAGCTTTCAGTTGACGGTAAATGATGCCGACTCGGCTCTGACAATCGACGTTCATATCAATGGCCGGCAAGAGGGCTGTGCGGTGCTGGATCCTTCAAGGGATCTCTTTTACAAACAAGATCAGAAGAGCGATCATCGGAGACTAATAAACGCTGTAGTTGATCGCTGATCTTTAGCATATATTTATAATAGAAGATGGCGGTTATTGCACTATAGTTAATGGTCAATGAGTTAATTGTGAGCTGCCACGGAGTGAATTTACTCCGTCTTTTCCGACAGTTGATGAGCGCAAGGCGGTTTATACGGAGCTGACGCTCTAATTGCTCCCAATTGTCCTTGGTACTCTTGGCGTAGACTTGTATGTATCATATAGCAGGGAGTGTACTTTGCAACTCACAAGCTTGCATGGCCGCAGACCGTCGATATAGAAGAAGATGAAGGATGGTGATTCTTTTAGAGTTCAGCCGGGGGGTTCGGAACAAATCAGGGGAAGAAGAAGAACATGCAAGTATAAAAAGTTAAAACTTAAACTATTCGTGGGCGCGCGGTGGGTCGTTGAGAGGAGAGAGGACAACGAGTAATAAGGAGGAAATTAGAAGTCGGAAAGGCACAAGGATGAACGTGTGGCGAGCGCCAAAAGGTGTGATCCTGCACCTCAATAGGGTGGTTAGTTGTTAATTCATACTTCCTACGCATCTGATAGGGTCCCATGAAGGCGGCCTTCGCGTGTGGATGAAGTTTGGATTTTAGAAGTGCAGACATCGCGTTCCTGAAATCAGGATACGCGCGCTTCAGGAGAAAGGCCGAGATTCGGGATCAGCAGAGCCAAAAAAGGCACCCATGTGCGCCGGCAACGAGTACGAGGAAGAGAGCTGTCGTACTGCTGCATACCGTCAGCAAGCGGAATAGATCCATCCAAATATGGATCACGAGAGTTCATGAAGAGGCACTCTAGGACCATGCTGAGCGGCGAGGAACAGCAGAGAAGTGCTTTTGGAAGCACACCGACCGTCTCGTCCGTGCGTACGACTACATATATATCATGTAAACAAATTATCCACACCCGCCCTCCCATGCACACGACTTTCCGTTTCCATCCAACCAGCTTATTACAGCTCGCAGCCCTTTCAACCAAGACCACAGCTAAACCACACCTTTCGCTCAACCGCACAGTACAGCATCCTCTTTCCCGACAACGGCAACAGCTATAAGAAAAACCGAGGTCGAGAGTATCTATTCAACACCCTTTCCTCCATCATCTTTGTATCCTATCTTCTCCAATAATCGCACCGCGCAGTGAGCGGCTCATTCAGTGACAAGACCTACTCTTGAGGGCCGCTAACCACCGCCCACTGTTAATTTTCCTCCTCAACTGCGAGTGCGACCATTCTACGCGTCGGATCTTTTATATATATTTCTTGAGCATTACTTTATTAGTCGGCGGCTTTTTGGAAGCCACTTTGAAGTTTGAAAGAGACGGAGTTGTCGTAAGCCTCCATTTTATGGATATGACGAGTGTGAGATTAAATCGCCCACCCGGCTGACTTTCCAGGCACAGCGTGACGAACAACATTCAGCAGTCCCTCAAACGCCATCTCGTCCAAACATTCTTTTCTGTCCGCCTTTATTATCCTTAAAACAATCCCCTCCTTATCCGTATTACCACTTACAAGCCACTTGGAATCTTCTTTTGCGTAGATCGCAACTGCGGACCATCCATTAGAACATCAATTAAAAAAAGTTTTCCCTTCCACCCGCGTCGATCCGATTTCCATCAGTTTACAGACAACGCCGTCCAGGTAGACGATTAAAGAGTAAGTTACTCAACCAATGCCGAGCCCTCAACCGTACCCCGTACCAAGACATGGTATAATGCTGATGACTTTTTTCTTTCTCTCTCACTTAACCCTTCTATCATATGTTGTTCTCGCCGACTGTCTACTCCGTTCTTTTCACAACTTCACGCCCGCAGGCTCATTCTCTTCTTTTATTGAAGCTAGACTTCAGGCAGCTCTCTACTGGTCGCAGGTTCGACTATCGCTAGAGTACTACCACAGACACTCGTCTATCCAACTCACTTTTGCCAAAATGTCTTTCTTTGAAACCGAATTCTCTCTTCTCGATCCAAGCTCTCAGTTCGACGAGTCCAATTTCCTCTCATTCTCCTCTCTTATTGAGCTTTGTCCTCCTACCCTCGACTCCAATAATCTCAACGCAAAGGTGGTTAACAGCAATCGCTCGTCCAGCACCTCCTCACCATCCCTTTCAGAACCTTCCGATGTGCTCAATGACGACTTTCAGCCTTCAACGCCAAAATGCGGGCAGGTTGGAATCTTCCATACCCCACCCAAGAGTACCAATGACTATGAGGAGTGTGATTTATTCACTCCAGAGCATACATTATCCAGCCCAATGGATGCTTTCATCACTCCTATCAAGTCTTCAAAGTCAAGTGTAAGCGGCTATGACCAATATGGCTACATCACTCCCGCCGATAGCATCTTCCTCTCTTCTACTCGCTCAAACTTTCCTTGGGATGATGTCTCCTCCAACTTATCAGGTGCTACCTACCAAACTCCCTCTGTGACTCCTAGAGCAATGCGAGTGGCATCCAATCCCACTCTTGACGCCCCTCGTAATCCCCGCTTTGTAAAGCAAGTCGTCTCCATGCCTTTGCTCAAGGAAGAACCTTTGAATACGGAGAGCGACTGGGACAACTCCAAGAGTTTTGTTATGGATGAGCAGCAGGGGATGGATGTCGGTTTTGTGAGTAGCAGAGCGCCAGTCAATGGCTTTGACAACGTGTTTGGTGGTTTCAACACTGGTGAAAATGGCGTCAACACCGCCGCCAGTATCTTGACTTTCCAATCGCCAGAAAGCCTTGACTCGTCCACTCAATACACAACTAACACAGTGGACATCCAATCTATTCCCTCTTCTTCCTCTTCGATGCCAATGTTGTCGTGGCAACCTCAGACCTCGACAATGCAGGATCATGTCGGTCTATTTCCTGCGATCGAGATTTCTCAGCCAGACACCCATGTGGCTGGACCCATAGGTGATTTTACCATAAATCCAAAGGCAGTCATGTGTTCGAATGAAGGCGAGTCTCTAGTGAGGCCTTCGACTGCTCCAGGATTCCGAGACCAAGAAACAACGGTACCTCTGGGACCTCCGATATCTGAACCTATGAACAGAAGGTACGCACTGAATCATATGCAGTTAAGAAGACATGAGCTGATGTATATCTGAAAGTCTCTCTGCTGGTAGCTACAAGACATCAAAGAACGGTCCTCTTCGGGATTTGTTCTCATATGCTCCACAGCAATTGCCGACGGGCACTCCCGGTCTTCGACCTCTCTACACCTGTGAACCCTCGCCTTTATTCACACACGCTGATTCATCAAATTATCCTCGTGTTATGCCAGCTACTCCTACGCCTAAACCAACGCGAACGGGTAACTCCTTGTTCACGCCGACTCGGGTAGTCAGCGGACAGGGTTTGGGTTCCTCAACTTTCCCTCCTACCCCCGACTCTCCTGGATTCCCCTTTACACCTCCCTCTTCTACGACCGCTCCACCTATGCTGCGAATTGGGAGTAATCCGTTGCCAATGTCTCTTCGCAAGATGCGTTCTCTGACTACGAACTCGGCGTTTCCTTCTCGTCCTTCAACTTTACCTGTGTGTGCTGAAGAAGATGAGAATGAAATGGCAACGAAGTCACGCAAGCGTGTTAGGCGATTGAGCATCACCGAAGCGGACGATTTCCAAGAACATCAAACCAAGATCCCCAAGGTGAACGACCCACCACTCTTCTCTTCCCTCCCCCAATTAATCCCCGGTGTTGCCCCAGTCACAGCGGTTTCCGGTCCCCTCATCCCTACAACTTCATCTGTTACCATCCATCCTCCTCCCATGCACTACCCTGTCTCCAACGGTATGCCCTCTACACCTCACCGTGTACACCCTCCTCCTCATCCCGGTACAGATTCACGACCTATCGCTCGTTTTCCCTCACCTTCCAAGCGAAATGTTTTTTCTACATTACCTGTTACTCCCAAAGCTACACCACTTGCCAAGGGCGCGAGATCGCCCTCAAGTAAGCTCAAAACTCCTTCCTCTCCTCAGAGAGTGTCGTCTTTTGGCGGAATGACTTTCGTCAACTTTACCAGCGACGACGCAGATGTCTTGTTGTCCGGAGTTGCCCGCAGTGGGACTTCTGGGAAAAAGAAGAGAGACAGAGAGGATTCTGGAGATGAGCATCTGTCCAAGAGACCCAGGAGCAGAAGTGACGATGAGTAAACGCGCTACGAGACGGATCAGTTCAATATCAAATTTTATCCCATATTTGATGATTACATACACTCTTGTTATTACGCTTTTTCTCATAGTAATATCTAGTAGTTTCATGATCGCGATCAAGTGGAAATTTGATTCAGTATGCATAGGACACATTTTAGTCATGATCCCCCCCCAAAAAAGGTTTCTTTCGTACACAAAAGTCTCAATTGTATCCATAATAACCTACACTCCATCCCAAGGCCAAACCTTGTGGGGTTTGCAAGCCTTTTTCAACCATTCCCTAGCTTCTGCATCCTCATCACCCTGCAAAAGCGGCTCCAAAGCTTCTTGAACTGTTTTATTGTGTTCATTCAGCCAGCGCATCTCGTACTTTGCCATAAGCGACCAATCAACGAGCGAAGTTTGGATTGGCACCTGAGTGATTCGTTCCCATTCAAGGAACTGAGATGCTTCCCCGTCCTCTGGAGTCTATACCACCTGATAAGCCATTTACATTTGTGACACAAGAATTGATGACTTTACCTCGACTTGTTTACATAACAAGACCGATTCAATTCGGATACCCCACTTTCCCTCTTTGTAATATCCAGGCTCGACAGTGGTAATATGACCCGGTTTAAAGGCGATATCGTGCGAGTACATCGGGTCTGGAGTTAGATTATCAGCTCCAAACCAAACTGTCTGACGTTTAAGAGTGAAGGAAGAGGCACTCACTTTCATGTACGCCGAGATACGAACCTATCCCATGACCTACTCCACTATGATTATTTCTTAGCAAGTTCACAAGGTGATAAAAAGGAGGATCCATATTTCCGATACTTACTGCCCAAAATCTAATCCATCGCTGATCAGAATGAGCACTTCAGCGTTTCCTTCACGATAGCATTCCAAACCCCAGACTCACTCATAAAGCGCTTTCCTCGCAAGCATGCCCAACCTATCCCCCGGCATGCCTCTAGGGAACTTGGCCATACTGACTGCGATATGTCCTTGAAGCACCCGGGTATATGCGCGTTTGAGCTCGGGGGAAGGGGTAGAGCCAAAGTAAAAAGTGCGAGTGGTATCAATGGTCGCGTCTGTACGGGATGAGTTAGATCAAGGTCTAATTACGGTGCTGGATATATGATGGATGTAGGAGCGGACTGACCCTGATATTGTGCTCCAGAGTCGCTGTTGATTGGATCCAGCCAATGAATGAGCATCTGGCCCCAGGGGTTAGATAAATCGACTCACATCAGATAAGTGGTATCCGGGTCAATCAACCTGTCCTTTCCTCGCTGAGGAGCATAATGTGGCAAAGCTAGTCATCAAGAGTCAGTAAAGTCCACTTATGCAAAATGAAAGTTTACCAGAGTTAGGACCAGAAGCAGAGATGTCCTCATACGCAAGGCCGCTTAATATCTCAATCAGCCCAAATTCGTCAACCCTGTTTATTTGTTATCAAAACTCACGCAAAGTAGTCTTCCTTTCTCCTTTCTCTTGTCAAGCCTTGGGCAGCAGCCCATTCTCCAACCTTTTTCCCGTTCTTGAGCAACATCTTCTCCAGCCATGCCAACCATCTGACCATGGCCCGTCCGTCCCTGAGGTATGCATTACGAAAGTTTTGCTGTTCGACAGGGTTTTTCACTGCTTTAAGGACGTCTACGGGACAAGTGATGGTGGCTATTTTGGACTTGATAAAGAGAGAATGGCGATTAGCTTCGGTCTGGTGTTGAAGAGAAGGTTCTAGCAGCTTACAGGTGAACATGCCTCGGCTAGAGCCCAGCTGCACTCTGCAGGGCTAAATACCCTTACGTTTCTCTCCTCTGAATTCTCATTTACGAATGCCTTCACAAATTTCCCTACCTCTTCAACTCCATAGTCTCTCACTTCAACATCTTCCCCTTTCCATCTCTCATCTAGCTCATTCTCAACTTTACGCTTATCCACAAATACAGCACACTGGGACGGTGTGAGGACGAGATAGGCATAAGCTACCGGACAGAAGGGTATATCCGAAGGACAACGATAGTTGAGCAGCCAGGCGATAGCAGGTAATGTAGGTAGAATATACACCCATTCCTTTACTTTGCTCTTCCTATTCCCTCCCACAGCCTGCGAAATGGCCTTTCGAACACGAGAGAGTTTGGAAGGCGTATCTTCCCCTGACAAAGCGAGAGGGTAGGGGCTGATAGGGCCAAGGGAACGGGCAGGGACATTGCGAATTTTGTCGATGAGGTTGGTCGACAGTGGAACGAGGGTGATGGAAGAGTCTATTGATGACAGGCGCGATTGGATCAAGTGAACAAGGTCTACGTTGCAAGGAAGTAAGCACTGATCAAAATTCATCGAGGAAAGAAAAACAGTACCCAGAGATATGAGTTTCGGATCGATCCCAACTCTTGACCCGTCTTCCAGCTTGTTCACGACCCAGTCCATCCAGCCACTCTGTGCATCCGCTCTCCCACTTCCTCCCCCGCTACTTGACCCGACTCTGACCACTTTCCACCCTTTGGGTACTTGTTGTTCTGCTTGTATCCAGTATCGCGAGTCGACGAACAAGAGCGCTGATTGAGATGTCGAGGAGGGGATGAGAGCGGTACCGGCTGAACCTGTGAAGCCTGATATGTACTGACGGCGCTTCTCCGAATCTCCTACTTCTTCAGACTAGGTGGTCAAGTCGTTAATATCGGCCAATGTACAGATGAAGGGAGATGACTGACTTGGTGTTCATCTTCACTCGGTACTATGCTGTTGTGTAGGAAAGCCATTAGCATCCCCCTTTTAGATATCGTTCCATATTGCACAAGAAGGCTTATACATACTACCAATCGACCTTTGCATCCTGAATTTCGTCTTTGAGTGCTTTCAGGCGCTGTTCGAGCTCTTCGCTACCATCGAGAGTGTCATAGGTCGGGAGCTCAAGATTGGTCGATTTCTCGAGGATAATATCAGACAAAGAGTCTTCAAGGCGGATAGGACCGGGGGCCCTGCTGGAGGGGAGAAAACAGGCCATGACAGTGCAGTATGCAAGATGTAAAAGCTGAAGATTGGTTTCGTTACAATTGAGCAGCGAGAAATCTGTGGTGACTGAGCAAGCACAGCCGATGACGCGCAGGACATCATCCAGCCTTAATAATAATCAAAACTCCACAAATAAACCCATAATCCATGCATGCTACAGTCTATCCAATCTAACCGCGTATGCAGATACAGTATCAAATATGGTATCCTTCTTTCCCCCTTGACAATTTTTTTCCCATAAGCAGGTTGATTTTTGGCTTGAAATTACACGACCGCTTGTTTACGCATAACACTCTATTTGCCCTCCTCCTTGAGAACCTCGTCCACAGACTTGCCGCCAACGACTTCCTGAACCTTTTCAAGGACCTTGGTGCTGCGATTAGAAAGTGTCAGAAACGGCTTTACCATTTAAAGAGAAAGGATGCACGTACAAATCGACGAAAGGCACATGTCGGATACCTTGCGTCTCGCAGTAGGTCTGCAAATCAGAGTGACCGTTCTCCATAGTCTTGGCAAATAACAAGTCGGCGTGCTTGGCTGCAGACAAGTCGGAGACACCGTCACCGCAAAAGAACAGTGTGGGCTTGTGGGGCAAGTCCCTGTAAGGCAAGATGGCCTGGGATTTGTCGTGGCCGAAGCCACTGGTAGGGTGCCTGAAGACGATTTCCCAGGTGTTGCCCTTGCCTTCGGGGTCGGTGAACTTGACGTCGTTGGCGATGATGTCGATCTCTTCGGCGTCAGGGCCGGGAAGGAGGGTAGAGAGGACGCCTCGGATGTTGGGAGTCATACCGCTAGTTTTTTTGCCAGGTTAATTTGTGTGTAAATACAGGAGTTGGGGTTTAGCGCTTACCTAGAGACAATAACGACGGGAACACCATTTTGCTTGCACCATGTATAGAACTTTTCGAATCCAGGATCAAGCTTAATGTCTAACATTTCCATCAGTCCATTAACCTTTTACAAAATAAACAAACCCCCCTCCCCCCGCCCCCCCCCCCAAAAAAAAGAAGCAAATAAACGTACTCTTCATAAGCTCCTCCTTGCACTCCTCGAAAGGCACCTTGATAGACTCGAGCATCTGCCTGAAAGAGTCTCGGAAAGAAATCCGGCCATCGAGGACTTCAAGGTTGAGTGCTCGTCTGTTTTCCAGTGTTGTCCATAATCAGCATCCCCCGCGGACCTCCCAAAACGTGAAAGAAAAGAAAGGAAAAGAAAAGAAAAGACTGACCGCTTCTCGAACCCGAAACCGAGTTTGTCAGTCAGAAAATCATTACTATCCTTGTCGGTGATAGTTCCATCCTTTGCGAATCCAAATGTCAGTTATCAGTTCCACATTTTTACCTTTTGAACAAGAAACGTGGGGAAGAAAAGCAGACATACCCAGTCGGAAAGGACGACAAACTTGGCATCCTTCTTGATAGGAGGGTAAGGCAAGACGGATTCGGGAGCGGCTGCTGCAGCGGACATGGTGAGGGCCTTTTATATATATACCGGAGACTCGGGGTGTGGATGTGTAAATGGAAAGAGGATATCGAATTGCTCGGTATGTTGTTTAGCGGGGAAGAAGTCACGTGACTACAAAAGTTGTATCAATACATATATATGTCTTTCCCGAAAAAATAACTATACATCTTTTCCTGCGTCTATATATATACCATCTTCACTCGCAAGATGCCCAAGACAGCAGCAGGTCCGTCTACAAAGAAATCAAAATCCAAGCTCTCCCAAAAGGGCGTTCCAAAACTGTACAGCAATTTTCTCCCGCTCCCTATCCTCATCCCCGCCCCTATCCCCATCCCTTCGTCCTCTTCTTCGAAACCTATCAGCGAGACCAAACATTACCTCTACTGCCGTGCACACAAACCAAAAGCTAGTGCAGGTGCAGGTGCTAGCGCTTCAAAGGCAAAAGAGACGGAAGAAGAATTACCGGAAGGACGGACGGTGTTTGTGGTGAACCTTCCGGTGGACGTGACGGACCGAGAGCTGAGGACAGTGTTTGGGAAATACGGAGTGGTGGAGGATGTTAGGATTGGTAAGCGGGAGACTGGGGATGTTTTGGAAGGTGTAGTCAGAGGAATGGAGGTTGATCAGTCTGATGAGGAATCTGAAGACGATGAGGATGAGGATGAAGAGGAGGATGAGGATGTAGAGATTGGGGATAAAGGTGATGGTGACGACCGACCTGAAGCTACATTCAAAGGCGATCTCTTGACCAAAAAGCAACGACGCGCTCTTCGTCGGCGCAACCTCCCCACTTCCATCCCCGAGATCGACTCTCTACCCGCGCTCTGTCCCCGCTCGACGCCATACTTGCGATCCGGTCTTTCCTCTGCCCACATCATCTTCCTTGACCCCATCTCCGTGTCCCGTCTCTTCTCATCCGCTCCCGAACCCGTATCTTTGCCTAAATACGGTAAAGGCGAACCTACAGGGTTGGCGTACTACACCGCTCTGTACAAATCCCTTCGTCCTCCCTTGTCGGCTATCAAGTCATTCACCGACACCTCCATGGCACGATTCGACCATCTCCATTCCCTCCTCCTCTCTTCGCGTGCTAAAGAGCAGGGCGCGGGCGCGTTGGTGGATGAAGATGGGTTTACTGTGGTAGTGCGTTCTGGCAAGTATGGACGGGCTGGTGCAAGAGGTGATGGGTTTGGGAAAGGTGGTGTGGGTGTTGCCTCGAGAGGGTTTGAGAAGAAGAAGGGTATAGGTGGGAAGGGCTCGCAGGCCTTGCCAGACTTTTATAAATTCCAAGCTTTGGATAGGAAGAGGCAGGGTATGTTTTTTTTTTTTTTGGGCCACAAAAAGATAATGAGCTGATACGGATGGGTAGACCTTGCCGAGCTTCGTCAAAAGTTTGAACATGACAAAGCCCGGGTGGAAGAACTCAAGAAATCCCGCCGATACAAACCATACTAAGAATGTGGCCCCGTTTGCTATACCTTTTGATAATTATGAATGATGGTTTTCGAATGCATGGGGTTTATATATATTCTCGGAATCTATGCTATACAGAACACTACACCTTTTCTTCTTCTTTTTCCTTTTCCTTTTCTTCCCTGGCCTTTTCCTTCTCCTGCGCTTCCTTGGCTTCCACTTGATCAGTCTTTCTCGCCCTGAAATCAGCCTGCTCCACCGCCCTGGTCACATCCACCACTTCATTCGCTTTCAGCGCAAAAGTCTTTGCCAGCAATGGGATCTGGCTAGGCGAGAGGAGGAGCGATGGGTGTTGAGCCTGTGAGGTGATAGGTCCCGGTGCGGGAGGCGGAAAAGGTTGGGCCGTTGTACCTGCCTTGACCTTGCCTGACGGATCGGTCAAGGCGGCGGTAGCGGCCAAAGGTTCACGGCCTTTCCCAGCGTAAATCTCGGTCAACTCGGGACATTCCTTCTCTACCACCAGACCGGCCTTGATAAGTTGTTCAAGATAGGTAGCACCCCTCCACGCCTTGTAGTGTGACCACGCGCGCCAGAGGACGTAGAATAAGGGGAAGTTGGGGATGATGGGGATGATTGCAAAGGGCCATGTGACGGGCGAGCTGTGGGGTGGGGGGTTTTTTTTGGTGGTCGGTCAGTTATACATGTGTATTTGAATGAGAGGAGAGAACGTACAAGAGGATGGAGCGGTACATCATCTTTCTATGGTGCGGTATCCGCTTGAGGAGGAAACGGTGCAGTTTGGGAAGCAGGCTCGGCATCTCTTGGTTGGGAAGTCTAGGCAGCACCAACGGTATCTAGCACAAAATGCAACTTAGCAGACCACATAATGCGTTCACTGAAAAATGACAACAGCGGCTCACCTCGATACGCTCGAGCACTTGCCCGTCCTTGGCCACCTTTACGCCCTCGCCTTCTCTAACCGCCTTGAGTGCCCATTCCTCATACTCTATCCTATCCATCAACTTTTCGCCCTTTTCATAGAACCAATACATCCAGCTGCCCTTTGGCTTCTCGCCAAGCTTCAACCACGTCTCGGAGCTCTTGTCGAGCGCTTTTGTGATAAGTGACGGGGGCGAGTCGGCGGATGGTTCAGGCTGGAGGGCGTGGAAGAGGATGAGCGGGGTTGGAGGGGTGGTGTGGGAGGAGGAGGCGGATTCGAGGGAGGGGGGAGGGGTGGTCGGGAGCGTCCTGGAGGGTGGTGGTGGGCGGGGGAGACGTGCGAGGGGGAGCGCGAGGATACGGAATTGTCTTGTGGCTTTGCCCGCCGCGGGGAGCTTTGAGGACATCCTGGGGGGTTGAGTCTGGGCGGAAAGAGGAGGCGAGGAGAGGGAAAGAGGAGAGGTAAATATTAATCGTCACACACACACTTTTAACCGAATTCCCGGCCCATTTTTATTCTGGGCAGCGCGTAAGAAAATTTTGCTCATTCTCCCCTTATACACAAGTGACACCCCTGCCCAGATCCCAATTCTGGTCGGGCCGCGTTAATCTTTCATTTTGGGTTTGTCACCCGGCAAAGTCTTCTCAATCGTCATCGTCCCGGCAACATAAAGTCACGCACCCTAATCATTTTTCTACTGCTACACACGCACAAACACCCAAACACCCCAAATGTCCACTGCCCAAGAACCGCCTATAGACAACCGGGGACAACCGCCATCCACTCTCCACCGCGCAAAAGTCAACGCCGCCTACCTCTTATACGGCTCCAAAGCCGCCGTCGCCCCGGCTTCGCTTACCACGCGCTCCGCATTAACGACCACTCGCTACGTCCTGCGCTATGTGGTGAGGAGGTTACTGCGGTATACCAAGTATGCCCTGATAGGCGGCTGTTTGGCCGCGGTCGGTGGCGGGGTGTTGGGCACGATAGGGAGTGGTTTGGCTTTCTTTGCGGCGCCTAGTATAGGTGTGGGTATGGGCATTGGGGTGATCGCTGCGGTACTCAGGGTACGTTTCATCCATCTATAATAAGCTGATAGAGATGCAACAGTTTGGCTGGCGTCATCGCGGAAATCATTTAAGGGGAGGGATATGGGAAGGATGGCAAGGCATGAAGACACGGGCGCAGCAGGGTAAGGACGGAGCAGAAGACGAAGAACTCGACGCAACCTCGGCGGAAGAAGAAGAGCTCGAAGCGGAGAATAGGGCTACAAGACGAGATGTCTGGATGAGAGTCTAGGTTTTTGTATATCCCCCCAAGATGTAGCGATTAGTCAATCGAAAAAATCCCGGGAATCGCATGAATGATCAACGGCTGCATCCATCCAGTCGAGTGGTACAAACTCCCAGAACGAAATGCAACGCTCCCCTCCCCCCGGCTTACACCAAGCAAAATCTCGTTTTTGGGGACCAAGACGCCTAGTGGCCGGCACGACGCTGCTCGACAATGACGGCAGAGAGCTCTTCAATCTTCCTCTTGGATCGGAGGAGAGTACCGAGCTAAACGGTCATCAGTCACCAACATCCCGTCTATGAAAGAAAATCGACACACCCTCTTCTTGGTGAGCTTCTTGGCCTTCTTGTCCTTGGAGTTCCTCAACAACTCCATGACTCGCTTCTCGTAAGGAGAGAATCCGGCAACCTCTCGGATGACAGACCTGACAAAGGTCTTCTTCTCGCTTTTAAAAAAAAGTTAGCTCCAAAAACTTGGTAAATAGTCGGAATGGACATACGTCTTGAGACCCTTCTTGTTGGAAGGCCTGGCAGTCTTGGGGATGACGGTGGTGGGTCGGCCCTTGTTCATACCGTATCGGAGGTCTAGCACGGTTTTCATCAGTCCTTTGGTCCCTTGTCTTCCTCTGATCATTTCCCCCTTTTGCCCATTCTCCGACATCCGTTTAGTGTACAAGAAGAAAAAAACTTACTAGATCGCTGAGCGGGAGCAGAGGACATGTCGACGTCGGCCATTGTTGACGAATTTTTTTCCCACCTATTGGATTCACAGTCAAGTGCGAGGAGGTAGTAGATCCGATGAGAAAGAGTCGAGGTGGGTGAGGGAAAGAGTCGAGGTGGGTGAGGAGCGGTGAGAGAAAGTTTTCGATACGAGGCAAGGCGTTTCCGGGTATCAAGTGAAGCACATATGACGAGCCGGATGAACAGAGAGCGATTCACACAGTCAGGCATGTCCTCCGTAGACGTAGGAAAAGAACAACTCACCTGGTTGATTTACTTGAGGAACGAAGAGAAGGAGAAGAGAGGTTTGGCTGAACAGATTTTGATTTGCGTTTGGACCGAGGCGAGTGAGTGTGCGAGGCGTTGCGCAAAGCTCTCCCAGCGCGGAAGCTGCCCCCGGTCCCATCTCTCCGCAAAACGCCGAGGAGGGCAATTTCGTCTCGCGCGATGTGGCACTTGCCTCCACCCGCCCCAGCACCCCGGCGCACGGCATTTTCCATTCTCTCTTCCTTCCTCTCTCTTTTTTCTCCATACACAATCAACTCTGGCTTATACCATAACACCTTCTCTCACAAAAAATGCCATAGAAGGGCTAGTTTAATGGCGCCGGAGAAGATGGACTGTTTTACAAGGAGCCTGTTTAAAATGCGTCCCTTGTTTTTACGTGTTGCCCGTGTTTTCCTGTTTACAGGGGACGTGTGCGGCATCGATGTGCGGGGGGGGTTTCGCTTAGGGCTTACACTATGTTTCGATGGTTGTTTGGATGTATTGTGTGTGTTTTGATATGTCAATCGTGTCTGCAACGTATCGCAACGTATCTGCTCTTCTCCCCGTCGCCAACGGCACGCGGGATCAAAATACAACCGCGCCGCGCCGTTTCCGTCTTTGCCGCGCTCCCCTCCGCCTCTAGCCCCATTCGCCCCATCCGTATCTCCTGTACGTATCTCCCTGTACGTCTCTCCCCAGCTGTACGCATTTGCTCGCCTCCCGCCCCGCCGCCTCTCCATACCCCCCCCCACTCTCCCCACTGACGACAAAACAGGAACAAGAAGAGTTGACAGATGAGGACGACAAGGCAGATTGTCAGTGTGTTGAGGAACGCGAGGGTGGTTCCCCCTCGAGCAGGTCGGTTTTGCGTCGTCCTCTCGTGTTTTGCATAAGCGGCGCGCGCTGACTCGCCTATACCAACCGATGCAGCCGTTCCACACGTTCGGTACGCTACGACCAACATGGCCATGCCCGCCATGTCACCTACCATGACGGAAGGTGGGATCGCGTCATGGAAGAAGAATGAAGGAGAGAGTTTTGCTGCTGGCGATGTCCTTTTGGAAGTTGCAAGTTTTTTCGTTGTGCTTTTCGTAGCGCGGGGCTAACTCAGAGAGCTGTAGGAGACGGACAAGGCGACGATCGATGTGGAAGCGCAGGAAGATGGTGTGATGGGCAAGATCATCGTACGTGGAGATTGCCCCGAAATTCAGAGGGCGAGACAATGGGCTGATTGCAGAGACGTCAAAAGGTGCAAGCTGGGGCGCAAAAGATCCCAGTTGGTCAGGTCATCGCAGTGCTCGCTGAAGAAGGGGACGATCTCTCTTCCATCACTATCCCTGAAGCCGCTCCGCCCGCTCCGCCCGCTGCTCCCGCTCCGCCACAGCAGCCTGAACAGGCGAAAGAGGTCAAGGAGCAAAAGGCGGCAGAACAGAAAGCGAGGGAACAGCCGAGGGACGAGAGAAAGCACCATGAACACAAGGAGATCAAGCACTCCAAGCCACTGTTCCCGAGTGTATCCAGATTGTGCGTGTTTTACTTGCTTTTGTATAGCGCTAAGCCATGTTGTTAGATTGCAAGAATCATCGCTGTCGACGGACGAAATCTCCAAGCTGAAGGGTACGGGCCGACACGGCATGCTTACAAAGGGTGATGTCCTGCTTGCACTTGGAAAAGTGAAGAACCGGTATGGTTCGGCTGAAAAGTTTAATGTGGACGTGATGGGTCCCAGTGGGAAGCGGTTGAGCGAGAGAGAGGGCGTGGCGAGAGAGGTGAAGAAGGAAGAGGTTTTGGATGGACCTGCGTTGAGGAGGCTGGTCGTCAGCGGGATGGCCAAGGCGACCCAGCCTGCGCACGCAATCATCCACCACGGTTCGTCAAATCGGCTAGACTTTTAGTGCACCCTAACCATGTTGTAGAAACCACGCCGCTCCCGCGGTCGTCCGACTTTGAGTTTGACTCCATTCTCGCGCCGTATGGGGCGTTGCTCCCATCGCCGCAACCAGAAGTCACGATTCCGTCCAGGGCCGAACTCGAGTCGTCTGAAGGCCACCTTGCCCGTCCCAAAAGGGACGAGTTTGCCGGGCTGTACTAGGTGGCAGACTAGGCGGCAGTTGATCATTTAGACTATGCATATGCTACTTGTTTACATTAAATATACTCAACAGCGCGAAACAACCATACAACAAGCCGATGGGGTACGCGACGAGTAGTCTCTGGCGGTCCATTCGCAGCACGGCGACGAAGATGGCGCTGGCCGAGTGGGTGCACCAGGCGATGCTGATGGTGGAGAGGAGGTAGCCCAGCGGACGGTCGATGCCGACACCCATCCCGATGCCGCCGAGGCCGACCATGGGCAGGAGGCAGTAGCCGAGGACGGAGGCGGTGCGGTAGGCGTCGATGCCTGTCTCGGACATGAGGTTGAGCAAGAGGTAGATGGCGGTGGTGCCGAGGAGGCCGACGCCGTAGATGTACGAGAACTGGGGTTTCCCGGACTGCACGGGTTAGGCCGTCGTTGACGCGCGTGGTACTCACGAGCAAAAGGAAGAATGCGAATGCAAAGCAGAATACAAACGGGCCGGCGAGGTCTGCGTCGTCCATGATATGCGAGTCGACTCTGGAGGCAGGGTTGAGGACAGCGAGGGATTTCTGGAGGATATGGGACGGGTTGATGCCGAGTTCTGGGGTGTACAGTCAGAGTTATTGAGCAAGAGAATCAGTCAGACGCACCCTCCATCAGACTCGGCTCGCCGTCAAAGCCGCCTGTGCCGAATGCCTCCCACCAGCGTCCGGCCGAGAGCATGCCGGGGCCAGAGAGCATGCTGCCGGACGCCATGTTCATGCTGCCCATGTTGCCGGCGCCGGCGTAGGGAGCGGCGTGGCGTGCGTCGTACGGCTGGCCGGCGTAGAACTGGAGGTGGTCGCTGTCTGCGTACGGCTGTGCGAATATGCCGGACATGGTGTATGCATGGGGGGGGGGGGGGATATGTGAGGGGGGACAGGGATATGGGGATGGAAGGGGGG